>NW_026909022.1:600000-785000 GCF_033115175.1 Lepus europaeus | reverse complement strand
GCCAGGGCCAGGGCAGGCTGGGCGCATTACCAATCCCATTCGCCACAGCCCTTCCCAGCCCCCGCACTCGTCCAGCCGGGCCGGACCACGCCGCGACCGCTCGACACACCTGGCACACACCACCCCACAGGGGGTGGCAAGCACGCAGGCATGCGCCCGCCAAGCCGATACCCCCCACACACGTGGGGACGGCACGACACCGGCAGCCTCCCTCCAGCGAGGCGAAGCACGCACGGGTCTCCCCTTCTCTTACCGCCTCGACCCCCCCAACACTCCCAAGGGGCACAGGCAGCAGCCAGAGGCAGCCACAGCAGCGACACCCGGGAGAGGGCACTGGGGGGACAGGAGCAACACCACCACTCGGCTTCAGGCACCTGAGGCACAACCTGGACCGCTCCAGGGGCACCGCACAGGCTCGCGTGGAGTCAAGGCTCCACAGCCACAGCCCACGACAGGGCGACAGCGAGGGATGCCCGCCACGTCACAGGACCCCAGCACCCCCCCCGCGCGCAAAAGCACGGGGACAGCAGAGGTCGGGCCGGTTTCCGCACCCCTGCTACCCACACACCACCCACGGGTGGGGAAGGCAGAACGAGGGGCCCGCAGGCCAGAACGAGAGGCTCGGCAGCGTTCGCCATGAACGGCCGTCCCTCATCTGGAGCAGCTTAGGTCCGGCCCAGGAGAGCACCACAGCACCACATCGGTCACAGTCAGCTCGGAGTTTTAACACGTGGAGTGAGGGCGGGGGGCACGACCCGGCAAGGACAGCCACCAGTGGGGCCCGCTGCAGCCTCGCCGGCCCCCGCCTCCCACTGCAGGCGGTAGACAACCCCAGCGGAGAACGCCTGACACGCACACGTGTGGCATGAAGCCACCCCTCATCGAGGTCCTTTCAGTCAGAGGGTTGTCACAACCACCAGGCGATCGGCTCACCAGCGGCAAGGAGCGCACGCGGGTAGAGGACCCGACGCCCGCCTCACCCCCACCGCCCTCGGGCACCATAGGCCGGAGGTGGCATCACCGTCGCGGGACAACCGGGACGAACGCACACAAGCCACCACGCGAGCCCAAGCAGGTGGCTCTCAGAAAGGAGCACGGTCGAGCACCAGCCCACTGGAAGCCCACTTTGTCCCCGTGTCCCCAACGCACGTCCGGAGTCCCCTCTCTCTGGCGACAGTCACCAGAGAACAGCGTGTCAGCACTTACCTGCAGGTCCAAAACCACAACTCCAAGTATAAAAATGTCCACGCGAGAGGGCACGGGGCTGATGCACTGGACACAGCCACCTCTGAGCTTGGGGACCCGGTCACTTGTCCCCAAAATGCCACCCATCTCTGTTAGAGCACACTCCTCTGCCACCTGGTCGACCTGGGGTGGGGGAGGGGGAATAGGGACATGAGCATGCCACCCGCCACCCGCCACCCGCCACCCGCCACCCGCCACCTACATCCTTAACTCACACACACACGGGCTCCAGTAGACTGGCCTCTGGCCCTCAAAAGGCAACCCAGGGGCCGGCGCCGTGGCTCAATAGGCTAATCCTCCACCTTGGGGCGCCGGCACACCGGGTTATAGTCCCGGTCGGGGCGCCGGATTCTGTCCCGGTTGCCCCTCTTCCAGGCCAGCTCTCTGCTGTGGCCAGGGAGTGCAGTGGAGGATGGCCCAAGTGCTTGGGCCCTGCACCCCATGGGAGACCAGAAGGAAGCACCTGGCTCCTGCCTTCGGATCAGCGTGGTGCGCCGGCCGCAGCGCACTGGCCGTGGCAGCCATTGGAGGGTGAACCAATGGCAACGGAGGACCTTTCTCTCTGTCTCTCTCTCTCACTGTCCGCTCTGCCTGTCAAAGGGGGAAAAAAAAAAAAAAAAAGCGACCTTCGATCACTCCCTGAAGGGGGACTTTGGGGAAAAAAACAAAACAAAACAAAACAAAACAAAACAAAAAAACAAAACAGTCCAGACCTTCCTTAGTGGCAAGTAGCAAGTAATTAGGGTTAGGCCCAAGTGCAGAAGGACTTCGAAGAAAGAAGAAAGAAAAAAAAAAAAAAAAAAAAGGAAAAACAAAGTCCCAGGCCAAGGCACCCTTCCCTCTGCCGCCCACAGATCGACATCTCCGGTCGGTCTCTGCAGTTGGTGGCAGTGGTGGCAGCAGCACTACCAGTACGTAGTGTGACAGGGTGTGCTGGTCTACCCGCCAACAGTAGCGCCACCCCAGTCTAGCCACGTTCAGGCGCGAGGCGACGCCCGCCTCCCTCCACAGCCTCCGCCTGCTCACTTGCCATCCTCCAGGCCCAATCTCCGACCAATACATCAGGCCCCCAGGTCCCAGCAGGGCAGGGACAGTCCTTCCTGCAGCTTAGGGACTTTGTCACACTCTGTCTCGGGCTCCTCGGCCACTTGTCATCCCTTGCCGGCTCCGGAGCCCGCGACAGCCATATCAAGGCGGCCACCAGGTGGAGTCCAACAACCGACACCGAGGAACCAAGGGACAGCCAGCTGGATGCATCCAGGCGGCAGGGGGACGCTCAGAACGTGTTTCTCGGCTGCCCGGGGGCAGAGAGTGTGTGGAGGGGGTCGGGGGCAGGTGTCTGCATAACCACAAAGGCTGTGGGGCATAGGTGCCCACACAGCCGAGGGTTGGGACTCAGCAGGCTGGAAATCTCAGAGCATGAAGTGCCTCCCAAAGACAGGTCTGGCCTCACCTGGCTCCGGGAGTCAGCCTGTCAGACCCCCAGGGAGGGGGTCTTCGTCTTCTCTTGGCTCACGGGGTGTGTGTGGGGAGGGAGAGGGGGGCATCGGGAAGGAGGCTCATCCTCTGGCAGCACACCATCTGTGGCAGAGGCCATCCATGGGCTTCACTATTGCCTGGGATACACTCCACAGATCACTATTTACACAGAAGTTTTAAAAAACGGGGGGGGGGGGCGAGGGGGGAGTGGAGTGGAGTGGAGTGTGTCATATTCTTATTTTTTGTATCTGTGAACTACATCGAACCTCTTCTCTTTGTATTGATATCACATTCACATAAGAATTGATGAGAATCGTGTTGCACTCAGGACTGTGCGTTCTTCCCAGTGACCCTGGGAATCTAAAGACTTCTTTAAAAAGTCCACTTGGCCACCCAAAGGTGAAGGAAGGAAAGGAAAGGAGGAAGAAAAGACAAGAGAGTGGCAGAGAGAATTAAAAAGAGGGGAAAACATTGAAAGAACACGAGAGAGAGAGAGAGAGAGAGAGAGAGAGAGAGAGAGAGAGAATTGGAGTAAGAAGAAAAAAAAAGGAGGACGAACAGAAAGACAAAAACTAAGAAGAGAGAAAGAAAACGTAAAAAATGGGGAAAAGAAGGAATGGAAGTTTAGAGGAAGTTTAGAAAGAAAACCGTGAGGACACGAGGACACGACAAAGAGAGGAAACACATGAGGGAAGGTGGGAGACAAAAATGAAACCAAAATAAGGAAGAGAGGAGAGAGCATGAAGATTTAAAAAGACGAGAGAGAAAGAGACAGAGAGACAGAGACAGAGACAGAGAGAGAGAAGGCAAGCAAGTGGGAAGAAAAAATAAGAAAGGGCAAAGAATATCAAGTCAAAGGGGGAGTGAGAAATAAAGTCGTGAGAAAGAGAAAGAAGCTAGAAGGAGACGGACAGACACACGGACGAGCGGGGAACAGCACGAGAGCAAGAGACAACAGGGAATAAACTGAGAAAGAGAACATAAAAGAAGGAAGGAAGGAAGGAAGGAAGGAAGGAAGGAAGGAAGGAAGGAAGGAAGAAAGAAAGAAAGAAAGAAAGAAAGAAAGAAAGAAAGAAAGAGAAAGAAAGACGCCAACGGTGACCCACAGGGGACTCAGATCACCCAGGGTGGCGCCCAAGGACCCAAGAGCCGACCCCCAGTCACAGCCCGCTCCCCGCCCCCGGCCAGCTCCCCACCCTTCTCGCGGCAGCGCGGCGGCGCGGCGGCAGCGGCGGCGGCGGCGGCGCCCCAGCCCAGAGAAAAATGCCCCCCCCCCGCCGCCCACCCCACAGCAGAAAGCTCGCCTGTGCTCCACACCGCGCATGTGCTAAACAGGCCCCCAACCACTGCGCAGCCTCCACCCCGAAGCCTCGCGATACTCAGGACACTGTTTAGTCGCCAGCGCCATTTTGGCTTTCACCGGCCACCGTGCCCGATCTGATACTGTGGTCGCTAGGTGGCGCGCGAGTATCGCCGTAGAGAGCTTTGGTTCTCTCGGCGGGGGTGGGTGGGGAGGAAGGGGGGGATGAAGGGCAGGACAGGGCAGAGGAGGCCGAGGGAGGAAGGTGAATGGGGAATGACACTGGGTCCCAGGCCCGTGAGTCAGCTCCAGATTCTCTCTCTCTCTCTCTCTCTCTCTCTCTCTCTCTCTCTCTCACACACACACACACACACACACACCCTTGGGCCACGTTTCTCCAGGCCTGGCTCTCCAGAAATCTCATCCAATGATGAGCGGGAGGGCCTCCCGTTAGCTGGTAGCTGGGCCAGACAGGAACACAGGCACACACTCACACTCACACTCTCACTTTCTTCAATGCAATCACTGTCTCCAGCCGGGACGGCCCGCCCTCCCTCCCTAGGTAGTACTGTTATAAAGGATGGCCCAGTATCTCCTCGATGTGTGTCTCCTTCCACCACCAGGAGTTGAAAGGAAATGCGAAGGGTCACCACTGGAAGACCGGGAGGCAGGGTGGAAGCACAACAAACCTGCCCGGCTTTCTATGTTTCTTGGAGAGATACGTTGATTTATGCAATTTTTCTTTCTTTTTTATGTGAAATGCAGTGACAAAGAGAAGGATAGAGAGAGGGGGGAGAGAGGAGAGGTAGGAGAGGTGGTGGGGGAGAGAGAGAGAGGGAGAGAGAGAGAGAGAGATCTTCCATCCACTCATTCATTTCCCAAATGCCCACAGCAGCTGAGGCTGGGCTAGGCCAAAGCCAGCAGCCAGGAACTCCATCTGGGTCACCATTGTGGGTGACAAGGACACAACTACTTGGCCCATCTTCCGCTGACATTGTCTTTAACCTGTTGTGCCACAACGCTGCCTAGCTCCCACTAGCTAGCTTTAAATTTCTGTCTTTTAGCCGGCACCACGGCTCAATAGGCTCAATAGGCCAGGAGAAACATCTGGCTCCTGCCTTCAGACCAGCGCGGTGCGCCAGCCAGCGCGGTGGCCATTGGAGGGTGAACCAAAAAAGAAAAAAAAGAAAAATAAGAAAAAAAATTTCTTTTTCTTTTTTTTTTTTTTTTTTTTTTTTTTTTTGGACAGGCAGAGTTAGACAGTGAGAGAGAGACAGAGACAGAGACAGAGAGAAAGGTCTTACTTCCGTTGGTTCACACCCCCCCCCCCCAAATGGCCGCTACGGCCAGGCCAGCGTGCTGCACCAATCCGAAGCCAGGAGCCAGGTGCTTCTCCTGGTCTCCCTTACGGGTGCAGGGCCCAAGCACTTGGGCCATCCTCCACTGCACTCCTGGGCCACAGCAGCGAGCTGGACTGGAAGAGGAGCAACCGGGACAGAATCCAGTGCCCCGACTGGGACTAGGACCCAGGGTGCCAGCGCCGCAGGCAGAGGATTAGCCTAGTGAGCCATGGCGCCGGCCTCTATCTGTCTTTCTTCTAAGATCTTAGGGGAGCCAAGGACCTCTTTTGGGGGCAGAAAGGAGGTGGAATGGCAGTGGATCAGAGATGTGAAAGAAGGGAGGACAGTCTTCCAGAGAGAGCAAGGAGAGGGAGAGAGAGAGAGCGAGCACTTTACTCTGCTCCCCATCAGCAGGTAGGGGTCAGAGGAGGAAGAGAGCAGACTGGGTCTCTGGGAAACAGGACAGGAGCCTGGCCTGGCTTCCCCTTCCCAGCACATGAGCAGAAATGGCTGCACAGTGAGCAGCGTCTGGGCACACAGGATCCAGCTCAGCCCACAAGAAGCTTCTGCTCCCTCCGGTGAGGCACAGAAAGAAGCAGGGGAGAGCCAGCCACCGCACCCCAAGAGACACCGCAGCACCACTCACCCTCCCATTCCAAGAGGGGTTTTGCTCCTGAGAAGTTCTCATCCACTCTCCTCTGTGCCTGGGAAGGCACTGCCCCTAAAATGGCCTTCCAAGTGTTCCAGAGAAACAACACACCCAGTCAGACCTGTGTGTACGTGTATGCGTGTGTGTGGAGATGGAGAGAGCCCTTCAGAGCTACGTGTGTGTGTGCGCGCGCATGTGTGTGTGTGTCTGTGAGTCTGTCACAATGACATACCAAAATAAACCAGTGCACCATACACACATTTTGACTGCAGCTTGACCACCCACCCTGGAACACCAGGGCAGGGAGGGATGTCAGGTCTCTGGAACCCACCTGGGAGAAGAAGTCTTCTGGCTCCCAAGGCTCGCTCCCCTGGGACTGGGGGGGAAGATGAGGAGCAACAGATAGAAGTAGATCACAGAGAAACATCGCTCCTCAGGCGGCCTTTGAGGCCTTCCTTTTGGGGTAGATATCATTCTCTACACGTGGCAGCCAAAGCCGCAGGCACGGAGGACAATGAGAAAAATTCAGTCAAGGGAACCAAAGCACGGGCGAGAGGGGGGTTGCCTGATCAAATTAGAGGTCAGGTCTGGGCCATAGTCTCCTTAAGGGAGAAGAAGACCCAGACACTAGTTTTCTTTCTTTCTTTCTTTCTTTCTTTCTTTCTTTCTTTCTTTCTTTCTTTCTTTCTTTCTTTCTTTCTTTCTTTCTTTCTTTCTTTCTTTTTGAATCCAGGCAGTTATGCCAATGCAAAGCCAGGAGCCAGGAGCTTCTTCCAGGTTTCTCCAATGAGTGCATTGGCCCAAGGAATTGGACCATCTCCCATTGCTTTCCCAGGCCATAGTAGAGAGCTGGATTAGAAGAGAAGCACCTGGGACTAGAATCAGTGCCCATATGGGATACTGGCACTTTATGAAGAGGATTAACCTACTGTGCCACAGGGCCAGCTCACCTTGGCATTTCGAAACATATCCTGGTGCAGACCAACATTAATCACAGAGTCTTATTAGAGTCCACAGAGAAGTCCCTAATGTCTTGCTGTAAAAATAGATAAAAACTATGAAAAAGAAAATCAAGAACTCTTAATGCCAGAGTATACAATGAAAATAACACCTCCCCCCAAAAAAAATCAATGAAAGGGTTGCAAAGCTGTGCGCATTACTAACCTCTAAAAATTCCCTAAGAAAGGAACCAGTGCTAGGGTGTGATGGGTTAAACCATAGTCTGTGAGGCAAGCATCCCATATGTGTGCCAGTTCAAGTTCTGATTGCTCCACTTCTGAACCAGCTCCATGCAAATGCACCTGGAAAAGCAGAAGATGACACAAGGGATTGGGCCCCTGCCACCTATTTGGGAGACCCAAATGAAGCTCTTGGCTACTGGCTGCAGACTGACTCAGCCCTGGCTGTTGCAGCTATTTGAGGACTGAAGCAGTTGCAGAATGCACATTCTTTTAATCATTGCATGGAACAGTCTATAGAATAGGTCACACATAACACCATAAAATATCTCAATAAATTCAAAAATATTAAAATCATAAAGGTATCTTTTCTGACTACAATAAAATGAATCTAGGAATTAGCAACATAAGAAATTCTTGAAAATCTACAAATACATGGAGACTGAACAAAATGCCCCTGAATAAATAGTGCATATAAAAGAAATCAAAAGGGGAATAAAAAAATTCCTGGAAATGAATGAAGATGACAAGAAACCACATCAAAACTTATGAGATACAGCAAAAGCAGTGTTAAGAGAGAAGTTCATAGCAATTAGGGTCTACATCAAGAAATTGGAAAGGCATCAAACAAATGATCTCACAATGCATCTCAAGGACCTAGAAAAACAAGAACAAATCAAACCCAAAATTATTAGGAGAACAAAATAATAAAAATTGCAGAAGAAATAAAAAATTGAACTGTGGCAAACCATACAAAATATCAGTGGAATGGGTAGTTGGCTTTTTGGAAAAATAAAGAAAATTGAAAAATCATTGGCCCAACTAATAAAAAAAAACCCCTCAGATTAACAATTGCATAATATAACATGATTATATTTAAAAAGATTTTATTTATTTTATTTGAGAGTTAGAGTTATAGAGAGAGGGAGAGACATAGAGAAAGGTCTTCCATCTGCTTGTTCACTCTCCAAATGGCCACAATGGCAACTATTGGGCTGATATAAATCCAAGAACCAGGAACTTCTCCCAGGTCTCCCACATAGGTGCAGCAGCCCAAGTACTCGGGTCATCTTCTACTGCTTTCCTAGGCCATAAGCAGCAAACTGGATCCTAGGAGGAGTAGCCAGGACATGAACCAGTGCCCATATGGATGCTGGCATAGCAGGTAGAATCAGTCTACTACATCAAAGCACCAGCTCCATGGTCATCTTAATAGATGTAGAGAAAATATTTGATAAAATATAGCATCCTTTCATGATAAAGAACCTTAAACAAATTGTGTATAGAAAGAACATTTTTGTTGTTGTTGTTGTTGACAGGCAGAGTGGATAGTGAGAGAGAGAGACAGAGAGAAAGGTCTTCCTTTTTGCCATTGGTTCACCCTCCAATGGCCGCTGCAGCCGGCGCATTGTGCTGATCCAAAGCCAGGAGCCAGGTGTTTCTCCTGGTCTCCCATGTGGGTGCAGGGCCCAAGGACTTGGGCCATCCTCCACTGCCTTCCCGGGCCATAGCAGACAGCTGGCCTGGAAGAGGGGCAACCGGGATAGAATCCGGTGCCCCAACCGGGACTAGAACCCGGTGTGCCGGCGCCGAGAAAGAACATTTTTTTAAAGCTTTTATTTAATGAATATAAATTTCCAAAGTACAGCTTATGGATTACAATGGCTTCCCCCACCCACCCATAACTTCCCTCCCACCTGCAACCCTCCCCTTTCCCACTCTCTCTCCCCTTCTATTCACATCAAGATTCATTTTCAATTCTCTTTATATACAGAAAATCAGTTTAGTATATATAAAGTAAAGATTTCAATGGTTTGCCCTCACATAGCAACACTAAGTGAAAAATACTGTTGGAGTACTAGTTATAGCATTAAATCACAGTGTACAGCACATTAATGTCAGAGATCCTACATGATATTTTTTTAAAAATTTGATTAATTTTCTATGTAATTTCCAATTTAACACCAAGTTTGTTTGCTTTTTTTTCATTTTCAATTATCTTTATATACAGGAGATCGATTCAGTATTTACTAAGTAAAGATTTCATCAGCTTGCACCCACATAGAAACACAAAGTGTAAAAATACTGTTTCAGTATTAGCTATAGCATTACTTCACATTGGACAACCCATTAAGGACAGATCCCACATGGGACGCAAGTGCACAGTGACTCTTGATGTTGATTTAACAATTTAACACTCTTGTTTATGGTGTCAGTAATCTCCCTGGGTTCTATTCATGAGTTGCCGAGGCTATGGAAGCCTTTAGCATTCGCCAACTTCAATCTTATTCCTAAAGGGTCATAGTCAAAGTGGAAGTTCTCTCCTCCCTTCAGAGGAAGGTACCTCCTTCTTTGATGGTCCCAGAAAGAACATATTTTAACACTATCAATCCAATATATGAGAAACCCACAGGCAGCATAATTTTAAATGGAGGAAAAGCTGGAAGCATTTACACTAAGACCTGGAACCAGACAAGGATGCCCACTTTCACCATTACTATTCAATATAGTACTGGAAGTTTTAGCCAGAGCTATTAAGCAAGAAATGTAAAGAGATACAAATGGGAAAGGAGGAAGTCAAATAATCCATATTTGCATGATTCTATTTATAGAACAATCCAAAGACTCAATTAAGAGTCTACTGGAATGCATAAGAGAGCCCACTAAAGTTGCAGGTTATAAAATCACACAAAAATCAATAGTATTTATATGAAAATAATTCAAGGCTGAGAAAGAAATTGTAGGATCAGTCCCATTCACAATTAGCTAAACAATTTTAAATACCTTGGAATGGAAAGCAGCAGAAGATGGCCCAAGCCCTTAGGCCCTTGCACCCATAGTAAGGTGAGAAACATGCTGTAGAGAAAAGAGACATCAAAACAAGAGGCTCAGAACAAAAGAGATCAAAATAAAAATAACAAGATGGCAACTTGCTCCCAGGAACTGGAGGGAAAAAAAAAGCTGGACTCATTGGTGTCTTCTATTAGCCATCTTTTCCTTCATCCTACTCTCTTTCTTCCCCTTCATCATCATCTTTATCTTCTTCACCTTCATCCTCATTCCTTTCTTCATCAATGTCTTCGAACTCTTCTTCTTCATCTTCTTCCTCTTCCCCTTCCCTGTCATCCATATCAGGAACCAAGTAGTATTGTAATGGATTCAGCCAAATAGCATCTTTGATGACCTCTCCTAAGTCCTGTGCACCTGCAACAGAGTGGTCAGGAAACAAGCTAAAGAAGAACTCTGGTTCCTCACATTCCCTCTTCCTGTGGGCTTTGTTCTGCCTTTGACTTGAATGTTTCATCACCTCCTCTCAATGTTTCCATTTTATTTCAGTGGACTTTAAAGATGGATCACTACTCTCATTTAGATGGCATTCTTTGGAGAGAACTTAATTTTTGAAGTAAGGATTTTCATCAAAATAAAAATCTATTCTCTAACTGATTTAATACCTTCAAATTCTGTCACTTCAACTCTTTTCAGATTAGGCAGCACCTCTTCATTCTCCTCCCCAAGCAGTGCAGATACTTTGGATGGTTGCCAAGTTGCTACCCCCAAATTTGTGATTCTGGTGATCAGTTCTGGCCTCTTCTAAAAAATAAATTGTGAGGAATTTGTTTTATATCTGTTCTACTTTCAAAATCTCCTTACTGGCTTGTTCATTAAGTCTATTTCATTTTCACGTCATCAACTGCTTCTTTTTGCTCTTTTTCTCAGATCTGGTTGTCCCCCTGTGGTTGGAGCTGAGTTCCTTTTTACTGACTTTGGCCACTGACCCTGACCTGGTGCTGCTCTGCAGTGGTGGGGGAGTGAGGAGCCCAAAAGAAGGGAAGGAGAGGGAGTGGGCAGGTGGCTCCTCCTCATGTCCCCTACACTGCTAGCTAGGCTCTGCCCTGGTGGCTTGAAGAGGGTGGGGCTGGGGTGTCTCTCAGATGGGGTCAGGTTTCTGCTTGAAGAGAGGAGGCTGTAGTGGATAGATGACTGGGCTCCCTCATTGCACTCTGTGTGCCTGCTTGCTCACCCTGAGCTGCCACCTTATTGTGTTCTGCACTCCTGCTGGAGCCTCCTGGAGCTGCCAGCTTCTCAGGGTTAGGGTCAGCTGGTCCCAAGCTTTAAATTTAGGTCTTTGAACTATCTTGAGTTGATTTTTGATTATGGTGAGAGGTATGGATCTAACTTCATTTTTCTATGTATATACATCCACTTTTGCTAGCACAATTTATTGAAGAGCTTATTCTTTCTCCAACATATGGTCTGGGCACTTTAGTCAAAATTCAGTTGACTATATGTAAGTGGATTAATTTTTGGGCTCTCCATTCTGTGCCATTGCTCTATGTATCAGTTTTTATGCCAGTACCATGCTGTTCTAACTTCTATATCTTTATAGTATTCTTTAAAGCCAGGTATTGTGATGCCTTCTGTGTGAATTTGTTTTTCTCCACTGTGGATTTCTTTGGCTATTCTGGGTCTGTTGTGATTCCCTAAATTTTATTATTTTTTTTCTATTTCTCTAAAGAATGTCATTGGTATTTTGGTAGGGATTACATTGACATTGTGAGTTGCTTTAGGTAATACAGATGTTTTAATAATATTAGTTTTTGCAATCTATGAGTAAGGAATAGATTTCCAATTTTTTTTATGTCTTTTTTGATTTCTTCATGAGTGTTTTATAATCTCCACTTTCACTTCTTTGTTTAATTTTTTTTTAGCATTTGATTTTCTGTGGCTATTGTGAATGGGATTTCTTCCTTGATTTCTTGTTCAGTAAATTCCTCATTTGCATATTTTTTTCTATGTTTATTTTGTAACCTACAACTTTACTGAATTGGTTTATAAGTTCTAACACCTTTTTGGTGGAATGTATAGGTTTTTCCGTGTATAACCTCATGTATTTTGATTTCCTCTTTTCCTATTCTGATGCCTTCTTTTTCTTCTACCTTATTGGTCTTGCTAATAAACCTATCCAATACTATATTAAATAAGAGTGGTGAAAGTGTACATCCTTGTCTTCCAGATCTGAGAAAAAGTACTCTCAACTTTCCCAATCAGTATGATATTGGTTGATGGTTTATCACATATAGTCTTTATAATTTTTAGGCATATTCCTTCTACACCTAATGTGAGGATAGTTTTTTCATTAAATTATGCTGAATTTTATCAAATGCTCTCTGAATCTATCGAGATAACAATATGGTTCTACCTTTCTTCTATGGATGTGATGTATGATGTTTAATGATTTGTGAATGCTGAATCACCCTTACATCTCTAGGATAAATCCTACTCAATTGTGCTGTATGATCTTTTTGATGTGATTTTGGATTTGTTTTGTTAATTGTTTGTCATCAATTTTTGCATCTATGGTATTTTTGTGTTATGCCTTTGACTTTTGGTATCAGAGTAATAATGGGCTTGTAAAAAGAGCTTTACAGAGTTCCATCCTGTTCAACATTTTGAAATAGTTCAAAAAGTAGTGGAGTTAGTTCCTCTTTAAATGTTTCTATAACTCTGAAGTTAGTTCCTTTTTAAGTGTTTTGTAGAACTCAGTAGGAAAGCCATCAGGTCCTTGACATTTCCTTGAAGTGAGAATTCTAATTACTGCTTCAATCACATCACTTGTTATTAGTCTGCTTAGGTTTTCTTGAATTAAACTTGGTAGATTTTATGTATCTAAGACTTTGTCCATTTCTCTTATTTACATTTTTTGACCAAATTTATTTTTGTTTAAATTTCATTTAATTTGGTTTACTGTAATTTATGCAAGTGCCTGCCAAGTAAACTAGGTATTATGCAATCAACACACATTTTCTCAAATCTGCCCAGTAGTACGAAAAGATTGAGATACATGTGCCAAGCTCTCATTTCCATGTATGCTGAAGCTCTGAAAGATTCTACAGATGCCAATGAGAGTCAAGTTTATGAAAAGGAGGGGACTAGACTATTTCACAAAATTAGCAGTAGTCTCTACCACACCAAACATGGCAGGCAATGAGTATGTGCTGACAAAACCTATCTTACAACAGTGCCCAGAGAGTAACCTGGGTCTTCCTCCTGAGTACAAAGAGGACATAAAATGAAATCTTCTTGGATGAGGACAACAATGTCTCATTATGAAGCAGTCATCATAAACATCCTTGTCTCATTCACGGCCATCACTCCAGTGGGGACACAAGCCATGTAGCAAAGCAAGGGACAAGGAAGAAAAGACTGTCAATGAGCAGATTCCTAACGGGATCTGATTGCAGGGTTTGCATGCCTTAGGAGCAATGGAAGGTTAAAGAAGACATTTTCTGGCCTGAAGGTGTCAACATCATCATTCTACTGCAGATGCTAGAACTGATAGGAGAAAAAAGCTGACAAAAACTACCTAAATATTGTGCCTTCTTTAAAATAAAATGTGGCATTTTCCTTTTTTTTTTTTTTGAAGAGAAAGGTTTATTGTCTGGTGGGGGAAACCTGACAGGCTGAGGGGAGAGGGCGAGAGTGTAAGAGAGAAAGAGAGAGTAAGGGAGAATAAGAAAGAGAGCATGTGTTTTGGAACAGGTCCTGTTAAACCTTTGCCAGGGGGGTGGGCAGGGAAATAGGAGCAGTGAATCCCATTAGGGTGGGAGTGCAGCTGACACTTGTGGTTGGGGCATCTGGTCATCTGGCTTCTAGCAATGCCAGCTGGGGCTAGAGCCTAAGATGGCATCTGAGGCATAGATTGCACCACAGATAAGACTGTGCCATTTTAATAACATTCCCCCTTTTGCTTTTTATAAAGCACATGTTGTATGGATTACATCAGCCCCAAATTCCAGGAGTGGTAGAGGGATGATGATCTGTCTTTAGAGCTACTTCCTGCTGACATGGGGCAACGAGTTACTCTCTCTGGCATAGGGATATGTCTCAAGACTGTCTCCTGAGTGGGGAGACCAATGTATCCCTGTAGTAGCATTTGGTTGACTGCCTGGTTGGTGAAGACCTTGGTTTGTTCCATTATCACCTCCTGTAAACACTTAAACAGACATGGTAGCATAAAAGACAGGGTGAGAATAGCAGCCAATGATCCTAAGAGTGGCATTAACCAAGTAATGAGAGGATTTCACAGAGGAGAGGAAATGGGGGATGGGGGTCTCTGGACCCTATTGAAGACTATTTGATGGATGTAGTTTTACCTGGCCTGATTGGTTAACATAATAACAACATTGTTTAAGGTCACTCTATTCTGTAGTACCACACCTGTTAGGTGATATATTTTTTGAGACCTCAGATGGTGTCAGCTGAGGTCTCAATGGACCTAGTCTCTGGCCCCTGGACAGAGACTCCTAACCCTGGGTTGGCAGGCCCTGTGCTGTGGCTTACACTATATTAAAGTTCCCCCTTGAAGTGGATTTCAACACATTCTATCCTTGAGATGTGAGAACCTTGAGCATTTGCAGCTTCCAAGCCACAACTCCAGAAAATAGACATTTCATGAACAAAAACTGCAGAAGTGTTCTACTTCCAGTTTTTCTACATGGCCTACAATGCTATTAATACTAATTTTTTTATCAAAAAATTTCTTTGTGATGCAGGAAACTACAAATTGTCTAGTGCTTATTATAAATCACAAACTATCATCTCCAGTTTTGCTAGGTTTGGTGTAGAAAACACTTGAAATTTAAAATACAAAACTACAATAAAAATCGGTAAATTTTTTAAAGATTCTTTTATTTATTCAAAAGTCAGAGTTACACAGAGAAAGGAGAGGCAGAGAGAAAGAGAGAGGTCTTCCATCTGCTGGTTTACTCCCCAATTGATAGCAAAGGCCAGAGCTGTGCTGATCCAAAGCCACGAACCAGGAGCTCTTCCTGGTCTCCCACGTGAATGCAGGGGCCCAATGACTTGGGCCATATTCTACTGCTGCTTTCCCAGGCCATAGCAGAGAGCTGGATCAGAAGTGGAGCAGCTGGGACTTGGACCAGCACCCATATAGATGCCAGCACAGTAGGCAGCAGCTTTACCCACTACACCACAGTGCCAGCCCCCAAATTGGTAAAATTTTTAAAATTATTTTCCTCTTAGGGAAAACAAATAAAACAATGACCTGCAATTTATTTATTTCTTAATAGACATTGTCAAGGGGCCAGTGCTACATCATAGTGGGTAAAGCCACTGCCTGTAGTGCCAGCATCCCATATGAGTGCCAGTTTGAGTCCCAGCTGCTCCACTTCTGATCCAGCTCTCTATTATTAAGTCCTTGGGCATTTCACTCATGTGGGAGACCTGGAAGAAACTCCTGGCTCCTGGCTTTGGATCAGTGCAGCTCTGGCCATTGCAGCCATTTGGGAAATGAACCAGAGGATGGAAGACCTCTCTCTCTCTAACTCTTCACTCTCTTTCTCTCTCTCTCCCTCTCTCTGCCTCCTTGTAACTCTGCTTTTCAAATAGATAAATCTTTAAAAATTAAAAAAAGACATTGTCAAATTTAGCTGTAAGATAATGACCATTTGGAAATAAATAGTGGTGGGGCCAGTGCTGTGGCATAGTAGGTAAAGGTACTGCCTGTGGTGTCATTATCCCATATGGGCTCTGATTGAAGTCCCAGCTGCTCTACTTCTGATCTAGCTCTCTGCTATGGCCTGGGAGAGCAGTAGAGAATGGCCCAAGTCCTTGGGCCCCTACACCCACATGGGAGACCCAGAAGAAACTCCTGGCTTCTGGCTTTGGATGGGCAAAGCTCTCACCATTGCAGCTAATTGAGGAGTGAACCAACAGATGGAAGACCTCTCTCTTTCTCTGCCTCTGCCTCTCTATAGCTCTAGTTTTCAAATAAATAAATCTTTTTAAAATTAGAAATAGTCATAAATATATTCAGAGTTTATAGTCTAGACTCACTGGGATATCAAAAAATTACAAAGATATTTTCCTGTGGGAGTTGCTTATCAGATTAAAATAAAAATTTATGAGATACCAATTTAAAAGAACGTAAAAATAAGAAAAATCTATGTTGGTCCACAACTTGACAGTTATGGAGCACAACAGCTAGGAATACATTGCAGTCAATTAGTCCACTATTGATACTACTCTGATAATTATTATTAAAATCTGTTCCATATATATTCAATTTTTTTTCTTACATTCTTGCTGAAGATATATACAGTACTTTGGAGACATTGGACCAATCCATTCAGTATGCCTGCTTGAAAATATACACAAAAGTGGGCCTATGGGTCTGTAGCTCTATACGCATTTTATATGCAATTGCATACACACACAGACACACACACACAGTTGAAAACCTGTGCATGTATGTACATAGTCACCAGTGTATGTATTATAGATGTTGACACTGCAAAACTAGTCAGATTCTTCACTCATCTGAATGCACTTTTTCCACTCACTTGACCTTTATTGTGTAGTTTGATTTTGTCTTGTACCCAACAGAGCACTAATCTAGATATCAGCAGTTGACATACCTCAGATGGAACCTTTCTTGTGCACTATTTCTAATGCTTCCTGAGCATATTCTGTCATTCTCCTAATGTCTTCTATTGTCAGCTCAATCTTCTTGTCAGTTTAACAAAAAAGTTAAAAAGTTGGCAATGAAAATTCATAACTATCATTTTTCTTGATTCTGAATGAAGTTTTTTACTTTTCTTTGTAGCCTTCACCACTTGAACTTGATCATCACCAGCTTATAGGAACACATATGAGGACAGTTAGGCTTGTTTGCCAGATCCCTCCTCCATCTGGGCCCCAAAGGACCTCACAGGGACTTTTAAAATCCTTGATTGACTGGAATAATTCTGGATCTTCATTATCTTTGTAGTCTACTGGTTCAACTTGACATCGATCTGCAATGCCTATGTGGACAATTTCAGCCATTTCATCTCTCCTCTTTGGTTCTATTTCTGAATCTCATCAGTGGGAGAGGAGTCAATGTTCATCAATGTGATTTCTAAAAATAAGAGGTAGAGGGAGGCCTAGGAGTGATTCTCTGGGCTATTTTTCTTTGAGCACAGGATGGGAAAGAGGCAGGTTGTTGTTCTTTCCAGCCTTGCTTTTCTTCAGGTGAAATAACACTGACAACAATATCAACAGTAATAGCAGCAGCTCCTGTGAGTCCTGTTGAGTGCATACCATGTACCTAGGGTCCTAACAGGCTCTACCCTTTTTTTCCCCCTAAAACAGTTTTTATTTTGCCTGTTCGTATTTCTCATTTAAAGAAATTAAATAGACAAATTGGTGAACCCACATGTGATTTGCTAATAGGCAGACATTTTCTAAACATATGCTCACAAGGTAGGCTTTCAGTTGGGCTGGGTGTCAAGCCAGGTTGCAGTTTGCCACATAAAAACTTACATAAAAGCAACTTCAGGTTTAAACTTAATTGAACACTGTGAATGTGGAGAGAATTATTTCACTTTATAACGCTTCCTCCATATTTGGAGCAGTTTTATTTACTTTCCCCAACCTACCCTTGTTGTATTGTCTGTTTTTTACAACCTGAATTTCTATAATTTTGACAGTTACTCTAAAATATTCAGCATGCTTACATAGCACCAGAGAAATTTGATGAGTAACTCTCAACCTATGCCAGCTTTAAGAATGTGGAGCTGCTACAGGATCCCACACTCAGAAATACTTTGTGCTTGATTTTGATTTCACCTTCTCCAAACTTAATAATTTTAACTTAGAACTTGTGTTTGGTTGAGCACAGTCATATGGGCAAATGGAGCATGCATGTTACAGGAGATGATGGTCAGGTGAGTCCAATATAATCAGAGGAATGTTACAAAGAGAGATTTCTTTGGGGACAGGGGAAAAGAGAGATGTGTGAAGCATGAAAATGAGGAAACATCTGAAAATGAACAGGGGCAGGACAAAGAACAGAGCAGGCCTGAGAGACAGACATCAAGGAAAAGGGAAAGAGACTGACTATAAGGAAGTAAAACCTGTTGTTTATAGATCAAAACTAGTTAATATATTAATTTTAAAAATTCACATGTATAAGGGATGTGCTTAACACTCAAAATTATGCACCAGCTTGTAAAGATGAAGGGAACCACAACAGACTACTAAACCTAATCCACACATGTAATTTAATGAACATGGAAGATACAATTATAATTTTTTAAAGATCTATTTATTTGAAAGTTAGAGTTACAGAGAGAGAGGAGAGGCAGAAACAGAGAGAGAGAGAGAGAGAGGTCTTCCATCTGCTGGTTCACTCCCCAATTGGCTGAAATGGCTGGAGTTGCACTGATCTGAAGCCAGGAGCCAGGAGCTTCTTCCAGGTCTCCCACATGGGTGCAAGGGCCCAAGGACTTGGGCCATCTTCCACTGTTTTCCCAGGCCATAGCAGAGAGCTGGATTGGAAGTGGAGCAGCTGGGTCTCAAACTGGCACCCATATGGGATGCCGGTGCTCAGGCCAGGGCATTAATCTGCTGTGCTACAGTGACGGCCTCAACATTATAATTTTTTGGATTAACTATATACTTACATTTATTTTAAAATTTTATTTTGGGGTCGGTGCTGTGGTGTAGCAGGTAAAACCGCCTCCTGAAGTGCCAGCATCCCATATGGGCACTGATTTGGGTCCCGACTACTCCACTTCTGATCCAGCTCTCTGCTATGGCCTGAAAGAGTAGTAGAAGATGGCCCAAATTCTTGGGCCCCTGCACCCACGTGGGAAGACCCAGAGGAAGATCCTGGCTCCTGGTTATGGATTGGCGCAGCTCCAGCTGTTGCAGCCAATCAGGGAGTGAAACAGCAGAAGGAAGACCTCTCTTTCTCTCTTCCTCTCATTTCTCTGTGTAACTCTTTCAAATAAATAAATACTTTTAAATTTTTCATTTTAATATTGATTAGTTTTTAATAGATCCAATGTGATTTGTAGATACATTCTAAGAACATAACAATATTCCCCTTCTTCCCCCTCTCTCCCTCCCACTGTTTTTCCTTCTCCATTTCTTTATTTTTTTTTAATTTTTGAGATGACATTTTAAATTTACATCACAATAAAAAGGCTTATTACTTCAATGAATAAACAGTGTAACAAGCAAAAAGAAAAAAGACTCTAGTTTAATGCAAATATTTACAATGGCTATAAACAATAATTGAATGGAAAATGACCAGTAAATCTTATCACAGATTATTAAAACTATAATAGTATAAAATTCTTTTTAAAAATTTATTTACGTTGTATGTTTTATGTATTTTATTTTATTTATTTTTGGTAAAGATTTATTTGTTTATTTGAAAAATTTACACAGAGAGAAGGAGAGGCAGAGAGAGAGAGAGAGAGAGAGAGAAGTCTTTCATCCGCTGGTACACTCCCCAATGGACTGCAACAGCCAGAGCTGTGCCGATCTGAAGCCAGGAGCCAAGAGCTTCTTCTGGGTCTCCCATGTGGGTGCAGGGGCCCAAGGACTTGGCCACCTTCTAATGCTTTCCCAGGCCATAGCAGAGAGCTGGATCGGAAGTGGAGCTGCCAGACTCGAACCGGTGCCCATATGGAATGCCGGCACCGCAGGCGGCTGCTTTACTCCCTATGCCACTGCGCCGGCCCCTCATTTATTTTATATATACAGATTTAGGAACATAGTGATAATTCTCCCCCTACCCTCCCTCCCACCCATGCTCCAATCCTTCCTCATCCTCCCTCTCATATTCTCAGTCTTAATTTTTACAAAGATCTACTTTCAGTTTACTTAGTGATCAGTATAACATTCTTAACCACTGGTTTGACAAAATTATAAAGCAAATTTACAAAGCTCTATTCACAGCAGTACTGATACAAGCAGACATTTCTTTTTTGTTTTTTAAATTTTAGTTGCCATGGGCTGATGCTCTGACTCAGCGGGTTAACACCCTGGCCTGAAGCGCCAGCATCCCATATGGTCTCTGGTTCTCTCTCTCTCTCTCTCTCTCTCTCTGCCTCTCCTCTCTCTCTGTAACTCTGACTTTCAAATAAATAAATAAATAAATCTTTAAAAATAAATAAATAAATTCTAGTTGCCACATATAAGGGAGAACATGTGGTATTTGTCTTTCTGAGTCTGGCTTATTTCACTCAACACGATGTCCTTCATTTGCATCCATTTTATTTTAAATAGTAGAATTTTATTCTCTTTGATACCTGAATAGTATTCTATTGCCTGTACACTATATAATATTTTAATATTATATATAATATATATAATATTTTCTTTATCCAGTCAGGGACATCTTGGTTGGCTTCAAATTATGTCTATCGTGAACAGTGCTGCTATAAACATGATTATGTAGGTCTTTGATATATTGTGTTCAAGTTTTTTGGGTATATACCCAGTACTCAGGTTGCTGGATCATATGACAAGCCTATTTCTAGTTGTTTTTTAAAGAAATTTCCGCATTGTTTTCTACAGTGGCTGAACTAATTTACATTCCAACCAACAGTATATAAGTTTTCACCTTTCTCCACATCCTAACCAGCATTTGTTACTCTCTGGTTTGGATTTTAGCTGTTCTGACAGGGGTGAGGTGATATGTCATTGAGGTTTTGATTTGCATTTCCCTGGTGGCCAGTGATATTGAGCATTTTTTCATATATTTGTTGGCCATTTTATCTCTTCTTTTGAGAACTGTCTATTGAAGTCATTTGACCATTTCTCAAAGGCATTGGTTGCTTTTTGTTCAGTTTTTTTTATTAAACTTTTATTTAATGAATATAAATTTCCAAAGTACAGCCCATGGATTACAATGGCTTCCCCCTCCCAAAACTTCCCTCCCACCCACAACCCTCCCCTTTCCTGCTCCCTCTCCCCTTCCAATCACATCATGATTCATTTTCAATTCTCTTTATATACAGAAGATCAGTTTAGTATATATTAGGTAACGATTTCAACAGTTTGCCCCCATATAGCAACACAAAGTGAAAAAAAAATACTGTTGGAGTACTAGTTATAGCATTAAATAAGAGTGTACAGCACATTAAAGACAGAGATCCTACATAATTTTTTTAAAAAAATTAATTAATTTTCTATGCCATTTTTAATTTAACACCAGGTTTTTTTTCATTTCCAATTATCTTTATATACAGAAGATCGATTCAGCACATAATTAGTAAAGATCTCATCAGTTTGCACCCACGCAGAAACACAAAGTGCAAAAATATTGTTTCAGTACCAGTCATAGCATCACTGCACATTAGACAACACATTAAGGACAGATCCCACATGGGATGTAAGTACACAGTGACTTCAGTTGCTGACTTAACAATTTGACACTCTCCTGTTCATGGCGTCAGTAAACTCCCTAGGCTCTAGTCATGAGTTGCCAGGGCTATGGAAGCCTTTAGAGTTTGCTGACTTTGATCTTATTCTGATAGGGTCATAGTCAAAGTGGAAGTTCTCTCCTCCCTTCAGAGAAAGGTACCTGCTTCTTGGATGGCCCCGTTCTTTCCACTGGGATCTCACTCACAGAGATCTTTCATTTAGGTCTTCTTCTTCTTTTTTTTTTTTCTTTTCCATGGTATCTTGGCTTTCCATGCCTACAATACTCTCATGGGCTCTTCAGCCAGATCCGAATGCCTTAAGGGCTGATTCTGAGGCCAGAGTGTTGTTTAGGACGTCTGCCATTCAATGAGTCTGCTGTGTATCCCACTTCCCATGTTGGATCTTTCTCTCCCTTTTTGATTCTATCAGTTAGTATTAGCAGACACTTGTCTTGTTTGTGTGATCCCTTTGATTCTTAGACCTATCAGAGCCATCGATTGTGAACTGAAATTGATCACTTGGACTAGTGAGATGGCATTGCTACATGCCACCTTGATGGGATTGTATTGGAATTCCCTGGCACATTTCTAACTCCATCATTTGGGGCAAGTCCGATTGAGCATGTCCCAAATTGTACATCTCCTCCCTCTCTTTTTCCACTCTTAAATTTAACAGGGATCACTTTTCAGTTAAAATTTATACACCTAAGAATAATTGTGTGTTAATTACAGAGTTCAACCACTAGTACTAGAACAACAACAACAACCACAAATACTAAAAAGGATAAAGTATTACATTGTACATCTAGAGTCAGGACAAGAGCTGATCAGGTCACTGTTTCTTATAGTGTCCATTTCACTTCAACAGGTTTCCCCTTTGGTGCTCAGTTGTTGCCGATCAGGGAAAACAAATGAAATTTGTCTCTTTGGGACTGGCTTAATTCACTCAGCATGATGTTTTCCAGATTCCTCCACCTTGTTGCAAATTACTGGGTTTCATTGTTTCTTACTGCTGTATAGTATTCTATGGAGTACATGTCCCATAATTTCTTTATCCAGTCTACCGTTGATGGGCATTTGGGTTGGTTCCAAGTCTTAGCTATTGTGAATTGAGCTGCAATAAACATTAATGTGCAGATGGCTTTTTTATTAGCCAAATTAATTTCCTTTGGGTAAATTCCAAGGAGTGGGATGGCTGGGTTGTATGGTAGGGTTATGTTCAGGTTTCTGAGGAATCTCCAGACTGACTTCCATAGTGGCTTAACCAGTTTGCATTCCCACCAACAGTGGGTTAGTGTCCCTTTTTCCCCACATCCTTTCCAGCACCTGTTGTTGGTAGATTTCTGAATGTGAGCCATTCTCACCGGGGTGAGGTGAAACCTCATTCTGGTTTTGATTTGCATTTCTCTGATTGCTAGTGATCTTGAACATTTTTTCATGTGTCTGTTGGCCATTTGGATTTCCTCTTTCGAAAAATGTATATTGAGGTCCTTGGCCCATCTCTTAAGTGGGTTGGTTGTTCTGTTGTTGTGGAGTTTCTTGATTTCTTTGTAGATTCTGGTTGTCAACCCTTTATCTGTAGTATAGTTTGCAAATATTTTTTCCCATTCTGTCGGTTGCCTCTTCACTCTCCTGACTGTTTCTTTTGAAGTACAGAAACTTCTCAATTTGATGCAATCCCAAATGTTAATTTTGGTTTTGACTGCCTGTGCTCCTGGAGTCTTTTCCAAGAAGTCTTTGCCTGTACCTATATCTTGCAGGGTTTCTCCAATGCTCTCTAATAATTTGATGGTTTCGGGTCATAGATTTAAGTCTTTAATCCATGTTGAGTGAATTTTTGTGTAAGGTGAAAGGTAGGGGTCTTGCTTCAAGCTTCTGCATGTGGAAATCCAATTTTCCCAGCACCATTTATTGAATAGGCTGTCCTTATTCCAGGGATTAGTTTTGGATCTTTGATCAAATATAAGTTGGCTGTAGATGTTTGGATTGATTTCTGGTGTTTCTATTCTGTTCCATTGGTCTATCCATCTGTTTCTGTACCAGTACCATGCTGTTTTGATAACAACTGCCCTGTAGTATGTCCTGAAATCTGGTATTGTGATGCCTCTGGTTTTGTTTTTCTTGTACAAGATTGCTTTGCCTATTCGAGGTCTTCTGTGTCTCCATATGTATTGCAACATTTTTTCAGATCTGAGAAGAAGGTCTTCGGTATCTTGATTGGTATTGCATTGAATGTATAAATTGCTTTTGGGAGAATAGACATTTTGATGATATTGATTCTTCCAATCCATGAGCATGGAAGATTTCTCCATTTTTTGGTATCCTCTTCTATTTCTTCCTTTAAGGTTTTGTAGTTTTCATCATAGAGATCTTTAACATCCTTGGTTAAGCTTATTCCAAGGTATTTGATTTTTTTTGTAGCTATTGTGAATGGGATTGATCTTAGAAGTTCTTCCTCAGCCGTGGCATTGCCTGTGTATACAAAGGCTGTTGATTTTTGTGCATTGATTTTATATCCTGCTACTTTGCCAAACTCTTCGATGAGTTCCAGTAGTCTCTTAGTAGAGTTCTTTGCGTCCCCTAAATAAAGAATCATCGTCTGCAAAGAGGGATAGTTTGAGTTCTTCCTTCCAAATTTGTATCCCTTTAATTTCTTTTTCTTGCCTAATAGCTCTGGCTAAGACTTCCAGAACTATATTGAATAGCAGTGGTGAGAGTGGGCATCCCTGTCTGGTGCCAGATCTCAGCGGAAATGCTTCCAACTTTTTCCCCGTTCAATAGGTACTGTATTGAGGAATGTTCCTTCCAGTTTGCTTAGAGTTTTCATCTTGAAAGGGTGTTGTATTTTATCAAATGCTTTCTCTGCATCTATTGAGAGAATCATATGGTTTTTCTTCTGCAGTCTGTTAATGTAGTGTATTACGTTGATTGTTTTGCGAACGTTGAACCATCCCTGCAAACCAGGGATAAATCCCACTTGGTCTGGGTGGATGATCTTTCTGATGTGTTGTTGCATTCTATTGGCCAGAATTTTATTGAGGATTTTTGCATCTATGTTCATCATGGATATTGGTCTGTAAATTCTCTTTCAATGCTGCATCTTTTTCTGGCTTAGGAATTAAGGTGATGCTGGCTTCATAGAAAGAATTTGGGAGGATTCCCTCTTTTTCGATTGTTTTGAATAGTGTGAGAAGAATTGGAATTAATTCTTCTCTAAATGTCTGGTAGAACTCAGCAGTGAATCCATCTGGTCCTGGGCTTTTCTTTATTTGGAGGGCCTTTATTACTGTTTCAATTTCTGTGTCAGTTATGGGTCTGTTTAGGTTTTCTATGTCTTCCTGGCTCAATTTAGGTAGGTTGTATGTGTCCAAGAATCTGTCCATTTCTGATAGATTTCCCTGTTTGCTGGCATACAAGTCCTTGTAGTAATTTCTGATGATTCTTTTTATTTCTATAGTGTCTGTTGTTACGTTTCCATTTTCATCTCTGATCCTATTGATATGGGTCTTTTCTTTTTTTAGTTAGTTGGGCCAATGGGGTGTCAATTTTGTTTATTTTTTCAAAAACCAGCTCCTCGTTTGGCTGATTTTTTGTAATGTTTTTTTTGGATTCAATCTTGTTGATTTCTTCTTTGATTTTAATTATTTCTCTTCTCCTACTGGGTTTGGGTTTGGTTTGCTTTAGATTTTCTAGATCCTTGAGATGAACTGAAAGCTCATCTATTTGGTGCCTTTCCAATTTCTTGATGTAGGCACCTATTGATATAAACTTTCCTCTTAACACTGCTTTTGTTGTATCCCATAGGGTTTGGTTTGTTGTGCTGTTATCCTCATTTACTTCCAGACAATTTTTGATTTCTCTTTTGATTTCTTCTATGACCCATTGTTCATTCAGGAGCATGTTGTTCAATCTCCATGTGTTTGCACGTGCTCTAGGGATTCCCGAGTTGCTAATTTCCAATTTCATTCCTTTGTGGTCTGAGAAGTTGCATGGTATGATTCTAATTCTTTTGAATTTGCTGAGACTTGCTTTATGGCCTAGTATGTGGTCAATCCTAGAGAAGGTTCCATGTACTGCTGAGAAGAATGTAAAGTCCTTAGATGTAGGATGAAATGTTCTGTAGATATCTGTTAGATCCATTTGGGCTATAGTGTCATTTAAATCTACTGTCTCCTTGTTGGTCTTCTGTCCTGTTGATCTGTCTATCTCTGAGAGTGGAGTATTGAAGTCCCCCAGTACTATTGTATTGGGGTCTAAGTCTCCCTTTAAGTCCCTTAACAAGTCTTTTAAATAAGCTGGTGCCCTGTAATTAGGTGCATATACATTGATAATCATTATATCTACCTGTTCAATGGATCCCTTAATCATTAAATAGTGCCCCTCTTTATCTCTCCTAACAGTTTTTGTGGTAAAGTTTATGTTGTCCGATATTAAGATGGCTACGCCCGCTCTTTTTTCATTTCTGTTGGCATGGTATATCTTTTTCAAGCCTTTCACTTTCAGTCTGTATGCATCATTGTTGGAAAGATGAGTTTCTTGTAAGCAGCAAAAAGATGGGTTTTGTTCCTTAACCCAATCAGCCAATCGGTGTCTTTTAACTGGACAGTTCAGGCCATTAACATTCAATGTGACTATTGAGAAGGAGTAACTTTGCCCTGTCATTTGCCAAAGATTTTTTCTAATATATGGTTTGAGACTCCTGTGATCTTTTGCTGTGACGTTTCCTTCCTTTATCTTCTTTCATATTGGTTACCGTGTTTCTGTGTTTCTCTATGTAACACATCTAAGCATCTTTTGCAGGGCTGGACGAGTGGCGACAAATTCTTTCAATTTCTGTTTGCTGTGAAAGGTCTTTATTTCACCTTCATTCACAAATGAGAGCTTTGCAGGATATAATATTCTGCGCTGGCAGTTTTTCTCCCTTAGTACCTGGGCTATATCTCGTCATTCTCTCCTAGCATAGGGTTTCTGATGAGAAGTTTGCTGTGAGTCTAATTGGAGATCCTCTGAGAGTAATCTGGCATTTCTCTCTTGCACATTTTAGGATCTTTTCTTTGTGTTTCACTGTGGTGAGTTTGATTACAACGTGTCGTGTTGAGGATCTCTTTTGATCATGTTTATTAGGGGTTCTATGAGCTGTTTCATTTCATTTTGATTCCTCCTTAATATTTCATTTTCACGAGAGAGATTTTCTATCTTGTCCATTAAGGATTTCTGTAGTTCAAGAATTTGTTTTTGAGAACTTCTTAATGTTCTTATCAATTTTTTTAGATCTGCTTCTTGCATTTCCTCTATCTCTTCATCTTCATAATCTTGGATTGGGGTGTCTTGTTCATTTGGGGGCATCATTCATAGTGTCTTCCTTGCTCTTGTTACCTCGGTTTCTACGTTTGTTGTTTGGCATGTTGGAAATAATTTATGTTTTTTTTTTTTTTTTTTTTTTTTTGCTGTGGTGTTTTTTTCTCGTTATACTATGCTTCTAAGTGGGCTGTCTGCTTTGATGGATCCTTAGTGGCTGTGATGTGTGTGGCCAGAGAGCTCCGCTTGATTCTTCAGGTTTAAGGCTGTGCAAAAAGTGACTCACCCAGATTGTTCTCTCCCTTGCTCCTTGCTGGATCGCTCTCTCTCTCTCTCTCTCTCTCTCTTTTTTTTTTTTGACTCAGTTGGGAAGTAATTTGGCACAGGTGAGTGGAATTGAGGGTAGTTGAAATCTGTCCTCTGTGAGTATTCGTTTGATCTACCCCTGGGACGACACAATGAGTTTATGCAGCCCTCAATGTGTTCTCAAGTTTCACCAAAGTTCCAAAGTTACTGAGTTTGTGAAGTCGTTGGCGGTGCTTTACCTATGTAAAATGGCGCCTGCTCTTTGTTTTGCTTGGTGAGTGAAGAGAGAGGCCTCTGCTTTTCCCCCACAATGTCTCGGGTTTCTGACGTCTTTGTCTTACCTTCCGTTCATTTCCACACTGGCGAGATTCTGCGGCTCGTCTCCCGTGGTTGGGTTTCCACGCGGTGGGCTCCCTGTAGGTCCTCTGTGTCACATCCACTAGATCTGGAAGCATTTCCTCTGCAGTTTTTTTTCTTGAGTCTTTTCCTGAGGTGCTCCAATCTACAGGCACCGGCTCAGCCACCTTCTGAGGCCTCAGCGGCTGAAGTTCCAGCACCATTATCTCCTTAGTTTTTTAAGTTGTTGGTATATTCAGCATTTTAATCCTTTGTAAGATAGTTGGTTTGAAAATATTTTTTCTAATTCTTTTGGGTACCTCTTCAGTCTATTAACCATTTCCTTTGCTATGTAAAAGCTTCTTGGTTTGAGATAGTCAGACTTATTTAGTTTTGCTTTTGTTGTCTGTGCTTTAGGGATCTTATCCAAGAAGTCATTCCCTACATCAATGTCTTGGAATGTTTCCCCTAAATTTCCTCCAGCAACTTAATAGTCTTGGGCTTTAATTGTAGGTCTTTGATCCAACTTAAGCTGATTTTTGTATATGATAAGAGGTATGGATCTAATTTCATTTTTCTACATATATGCATCCAGTTTTGCCAGCACCATTCGTTGAAGAGATTATCCTTAATGTATGGTCAAAAATCAGTTGACTTGATGTAATGTGAATTAATTTCTGAGCTCTCAATTCTGTTCCATTGATCTATTTATCAGTTTTTATGCCAGTACCATGCTGTTTTAATTACTATAGCTTTAAGTATTCTGATGCCTCCAGCTTGGTTTTTCTTACTTAGGATTGCTTTGGCTATTTGGTGTCTTTTGTGATTCCATATAAATTTTAGGATTTTTTTCAACTCTAAAGAATGATATTGGTAGTTTGATAGGGTTTGCATTTAATCTGTTAATAGCTTTAGGAAGTATAGATATTTTGTTTCTTTGAATTGATGAGCAAAGAATTTCAGTTTTTAGCATAGTTGATGTTTTCTTTCATCAATGTTTGATAATTTTTTTGTAGAGATCTTTCACTTTGGTTAAATTTATTTCTAAATATTTGAGATTTTTGCAGCTATTGTGAAGAGGATTTCTATCTTGATTTCTTTGGAGGACCATTGTTTCTTTTCGAGGTATCATGGAATCCTGCTTCTTATTTCCTGTGCCCCTATACTGATGTCTGTGTATCTGGCATAATAGTCTCCTCTTCTTTATGGAGCAGGCTTTATTGGAAAATAATTTGTAGCCCAAGAGTGTAGCCCCTGAATTAGTTCTTTTGCTTTAATCAGTGTCAACTGTGTCTATAAGTGACACAGTGGTCTGGTTTGCTGCAATAAATAGGTGTAGCTATGTGAATTTTAAAAAGGCTACATCTTAAACTAAATATATAAAAAATTTTCATGAGACTCAGGCAGTAGACCCATTGAATCCAGATAAATGAGCCAGCCTCTTAACCAAAATAACCAACTATGTGCATTTACATGCATATAACTATGTATCTCTCTGTGTGTAAGATCAACTAAATTTTTTATATTCCTCACTCTTCAGGTGACAAAAAAACCTCTGGAAGCCTGGTAGATGCACTGTTGCACGTACTGCCCCCCCCCACACACACTTTCTTTCTTTCTCTTTCTCTCTCTTTCTCTCTTTCTTTCCTTCCTTCTCTGAAAAATCCTTCATTGTCTGACTGGTGGGGGACTTAGCATCCTTTTCACATGTTTTGGCTGGGCTGAACAATACTGGAAACAAGGAGTCTAGGAGTACTTCTTCTTTTTTTTTTAAAGATTTTATTTATTTGAGAGGTAGAATTACAGACAGTGAGAGGGAGAAACGAAGAGAAAGGTCTTCCTTCTGTTGGTTCACTCCCAGATGGCTTCAATGGCCAGAGCTGCACCAATCTGAAACCAGGAGCCAGGAGATTCTTCTGCATCTCCCATGTGGGTGCAGAGGCCTAAGCACATGGGCCATCCTCTCCTGCCTTCCCAGGCCATAGCAGAGAGCTGGATTGGAAGAGGGGCAACTGGGACTAGAACTGGTGCCCATATGGGATGCTGGCACTGCAGGCAGAGGATTAACCTACTGCTCTATGGAGCCAGCCCCCCAGAAGTACTTCTAAAACAGTCACATCTGATAACATCTGGCACATCTTTACATGATTTGGCCCAGAAGAAAGGATCCATGATTCATCCTGGTCATGGATACATAAGCCACGGTGCTTGCAGAAATGGGTAGTGTCTGAGGATCAGCTGCCAAATCTTTGGCCTTTCCCTTCAGTCACATGTGGACAAGTATAGTGGCTGCAGAGAGTCAGTGCCAGGAACTTGGCTCCCACATGCTCCAGCTTTCTTTCCATGCCATTAAGTGGTTTTTTTTGTGATGGGCTTTGATATTCCCAGATGCGCTTGGACAGAAGTTCCTTTGTTGTTTGCTGACATGAAAGCAATGAGACAGCAACACTTTATTTCATGATCTGAAATGCACTGGAAATCCAAGGATCTTTGAAAATGTTGGTGGCAAAATGGCATCAAAATATGTTTATATATATATATATATTTAAATGCATATCTAGGGTTTTTTAAATATTTATCTTATTTATTTGAAAGAGTTACTGAGAGAGATAGAGACAGAGAGAAAGGTCTTCCATCCTCTGGTTCACTCCCCAGATGGCCACAAAGACCAGAGCTGCTCCGATCTGAAGCCAGGAGCCAGAAGCTTCTTCCCAGTTTCCCACATGTGTTCAGGGGCCCAAGGACTTGGGCCATCTTCCACTGCTTTCCCAGGCAATAGCAGAGAGCTGGATCAGAAGAGGAGCAGCCGAGACTAGAACCAGCAGAAACATGGGATGCTGGCACTTCAGGCCAGGGCTTTAACCTGCTTTGCCACAGTGCTGGCTCCTCTAGGTTTTAATAATATGCATTTTTCGCAAAATTTCTGAAGACTCTTCATATGTATGGGTTTTAATTTTCTGCACCAAAATGAACATATATTTAAATTTCATTTTCCAGGAAGGCTTTAAAATGCCCCTGCATGGTGACAGAAACCTGAAGCTTGAATAGGTTCTGTGAGTGTGCAAGTTTGGGTGCATTGTTTCCCATTTTTGTCTCATAGAGATTACTCATGACATCTGTGATGAGTTCTTCCCTTCTGAGAGAAAACTACCACACCTTAGAGAAGCTGTAGGACTTTCTGCCTAGCTCTGTCCTCAGCCAGGGCCAACACAGAGCAGTGGTCTCTGAGGTAGCCCTTCTGGGCTGCTGAATAAACAGTTGCAGTCCTCACCATTGCTCTGTCCACCCAGAATTCTCCCCATAGTGCAGCACTTACAGCAGTAATGTAAGTTCCCATAAAGCCTATAGGGCATGGGGACACTAATTTGCAATTTGTCTGTGCTGGACCAGGAAACATCACGAGAAACCTTCCTATCTACCTCATCTTTTACCTAGATCTGGAGTCATCTGACCACTGCCTGCAGCACTGTCCTGTGCCCACTGTCAGTCCCATCCACTAGATCCAGGGATTTCTGAGATTTTGGCCAACATTGTTGAGTTGAACACCACCTCACAGCTTCTTCAAGCCTAACTCTGATCTGGTTGTGCAGTTCCGATCTCTAAAATGTGGTCTCACATCTGAGACCAGGTCTCAAAAATGAGGCTTTCCCAGCCAGCCCCTAGAGTGAGCTGGGGTGTTCTGGCAGATACACTGCCAGGGACCTTGCTGAGACAAGTGCTTTCTGGCCCTTGATGCCCCTGGAATACAAAGAAGTGAGGAAAGGTTTCTCTGGTAAGAGAGATGAAAAGGAGGATGCATCTCAGTGAAAAGGGGAGAGGATGGTGGTGGGAAATGATAGGCAGACAGCTCTGGGAGGCTGGCACAGTGAGGCTCTCAGCATGAGCCCATTAAGGAGACTGGGCATGTACATGGACTGGTTGTGGGTGGGTCCATCTCTGTGTTGGGCAGTGAACTGGGTGGAGGTAAAACAGTCCAGTTCCAGTTCTGGAATACTCACCTGGACCCCATGCCAGCTCCCTACCTGGCTGAGCAGCTTGATCTCAGCCCTTTCCAAGCTGAATTTCATCTCCTTCCTTTATGTTGGCCATGTTCCAGTTCTGGAGGTCAGCTCAGAAACCCACTCTGGCATTTGGAATATTCTCTCTTGAGCAGTCACTCTGAACACAAATGTCTGCCAAAGGCCTCCACATGCCACTCAGACAAGGTGACATCTGAGTGGGGACCTAAAGGATGGAGACAATAAGATATGTGCATGTGTGAGGAAGGGAATTCTAAGTAAAAGGACAAGCAAGTGCAAAAGACCCAGTATAAAATGTGTCCAAGCTCTGCTTCTCTTTGGTCCAGATTAAAGGAAAGGAAAGCATTAACAGCCCTGGTTAGTAGAGCCTACTATGTTATGCAGTGTTAGTCCATCTATCATCACTATGATGAAGTCCCAAAGATGGAGACTTATAAAACAAGATACTTATGGAACTCATATTTCTGGAGGTGGGAAATTTGAAGGCTGAATGGTCTACTCTGGCCTCTGGTGAGGACCTAATGGTCAATGGGATCATGACTGGAGCAAGTGTATGAGGAAGAGATCAAATCACAAAACAGGAGGTCAGAGCCATGGAAGGGGTCAGATTTGCTCTCTCAAGAGAATGGTTCCAGTTACAAAGGTTGGATGCAACCAGTTCTGTTCAGTTTTATCAGGGACTGTGAAAAGACAGTTCTGCAAAGATAACTGTTATGGGATTGCAAGTTACTATGCAACATGTATGCATACTATTATGGGCTGTTAGCATGTTAGGAAGCCTCAGGAAGCTTGCTGTTAAGCAAAGGGAGAGAAGCACTCTGTTGTCCTCCATTTTAGAGGGAAACAAACAGCTGTCCCAGAAGTAGTTTCAGCTGTGCCTTCCCTCAGTCTCTCAATCCTCTCTATTCAACACCCTGTGCTCCATGTATTGAAGACTTGGTCAATTTCTAGTTATCAAATCCAGTGCTTGGGCTTTGTTCAATGACAAGCAACCTTAATTGGGTTTCATAAAACATATATTGCCCATGAATACACAATCTTAGTCATCTGTCCATACTGTTGTCCATACTCTGACCTTGAGAGTATCTGACCCAGAAGCAGATGTCAACATTCCAGAAGGTCATTGTATTGTAATTATATCTAATGCAGTCCAAAGAATAAACTTCTGTGTAACAAACTGCTGTCCAAAAATCTGTACGACTTAGAAAACAAGACTCACATACTTACATTTTTATATGTGACTATGTGCATGTATATTGAGGCCCCTAATACAAAAATGAGTAAGACACAAAAAGCAATTAATAAAAGAAATACAAATCATTGAAAACCTCAACCTTCTTCAGTTCAAAAACTGCATATTAAAACACTGAAGATGAACATTTGACACAGCAGTTAAGTCGCCATATGGGATGCCTGCATCATATAAGTGAGTGTCTGGTTCAAGTTATGGGTACTCTTGTTTCTGATCTAGTTTCTTACTAATATACATTCTGGGAAGCAGTAGTTGGTGGCTCAAGTACTTGGATCCCTGTCAGTTTTTATTAATCATTTTTGCTTAAAATCTGTTCTTCCTTAGGAGTAAACTTGGCCCCTTCTTGCAGTCCCCAGGCATTGCACAAAGGGATTCACATCACTGTTGGTGCGTTGTGCTGTACTTAAGCATGATGCAGTTCGTCATCAAAAAAAAAAATGCAAAGATCTGCAAAAAAAAAAAAGGTTCATAGCAGCACTCTTCACAATAGCCAAAATTTGCAATCAACCAAGTTATCCATCATCAGATGAATGTATAAAAGAGTGTATATACAAAATTAAATATTATTAAGCTCTAAAATGAATGAAAGTCAGCCATTTGAAACAAAATGGATGCAACTGGGAGGACATTATGTTGAGCGAAATAAGCTGGATTCAGAAAGACAAATACCACATGTTCCCCTTGTATGTCAGAGCTAAAATTTAAAAAAACAAAATGGGAGAAATGTCTGTATCAGTTTTGCTGCAAATATAGCTTTGTAAAACTTTTATACCTTTGTGAAACCAATGGTTCAGAATGTTATACTAGGGGTAGTCATAGTGGCATAGTAGTCTAAGCTTCTGCCTGTGGTGTTGGCATCCCATATGGGTGCTGATTCATGTCCAGGCTGTTCCTCTTCCAATACAGCTCTTTACTTATAGTCTGGGGAAGAAATAGAAGATGGGCCAAGTTCTTGGGCCCCTGAACTCATGTAGGAGACTCAGAAGAAGTGCATGGCTCCTGGCTTTGTATTGGCTTTGCTCTGACTATTACACCATTTGGGGAGTGAACCAGTAAATACAAGACCTTTATTTGTCTCTCCCTCTCTGTTTGTAACTCTTCCTCTCAAATTAATAAATTAAAAAATCTGAAAAAAATGTTATATTAGTATAGTTGTTATGATCTGGGATTACTTTAAATTTACTGCATATGTGTGCAATGGTCATTTCTTTTACAGGCAGAGTGAACAGTGAGAGAGAGAGACAGAGAGAAAGGTCTTCCTTTGCCATTGGTTCACCCTCCAATGGCCGCCCGGCCAGCGTGCTGCGGCCGGCGCACTGGGCTGATCCAAAGGCAGGAGCCAGGTGCTTCTCCTGGTCTCCCATGGGGTGCAGGGCCCAAGCACTTGGGCCATCCTCCACTGCACTCCTGGGCCATAGCAGAGAGCTGGCCTGGAAGAGGGGCAACTGAGATAGAATCTGGCACCCCGATCGGGACTAGAACCCAGTGTGCCAGCACGCAATGGTCATTTTTCCATTCAATTATTATTTATAGCTGTTGTCTATATTCCCACTAATAAGACCTTTTTTGCTTTTACTTGTTAAATTTCTTATTATGTGAATAGCAAACATTTTACTGTGATGTTAATTTTTCTAAAAGATTTTATTTATTTATTTGAGATGTAGAGTTACAGACAATGAGAGGAAGAGACAAAGAGAAATGTCTTCCTTCCATTGGTTTACTCCTCAAATGGCTGCAATGGCTGGAGCTGTGCTGATCTGAAACCAGGAGCCAGAAGCTTCTTCCAGGTCTCCCACATGGGTGCAGGGGCCCAAGCACTTCAGCCATGTTCTACTGCTTTCCCAGGCCATAGCAGAAAGCTGGACTGGAAGAGGAGCAGCTGGGACTAGAACCGGTGCCCACATGGGATGCCAGTGTCACAGCCCCTGCTGCACCATGGTGCTGGCCCTGTAATGTAAATTTAAAATGTTATTTCACAAACAAAAAAAAATAAGAAGGAAGGAGAGTGGATAGTAGGGGGGGAGGAGGGAGTGAGAAAGGAAGGGAATATTATTATGATAGAATTGTATCTACAATGCACATTGAGTGTGTTAAAAACAAATTAAAGATTAAAATTAGAAAAAAATTAAAGAAAAAACTTATAAGAGCCGGTGCTGTGGCACAGTAGGTTAATCCTCCACTTGCGGAGCTGGCATCCCATATAGGCACCAGTTTTAGCCCCAGATGCTCCTCTTCTGATCCAGCTCTCTGCTATGGCCTGGGAAGGCAGTGGGAGATGGTTCAAGCACTTGGATCCCTGCAACTGTGTGGGAGACTGGGAAGAAGTGCCTGGCTCCTAGCTTCAGATCAGCTCAGCTCCAGCCATTGTGGCCATCTGGGGAGTAAACCAGGGGATGGAAGACTTTTCTTTTTGTCTCTCCCTCTCATTGTTTGTAACTCCACCTTTCAAAGAAATAAATAAAATCTTAAAAAAAAAACTGCTAGTAGGCTGATAAAATACCATGTATATAAATTAAAACTATTAAATAAATCCAAATGCATTTTAGTTCATTTGAGTTAAATAAATCTCTGATACACAGATTATTTAAAATTTGTTGATCAAGCTAAAGATGATTTTAGAGTCATCAACATATTTTGTACCTGAGGTTGCAGGTCAAGCATAAATTATTTAATAGGTATTTAAAGTCATAAAATTATAACTTATAAAAAAGATTTATTTATTTTATTTGAAAAGCAGAGTTACAGAGAGAGATGGAGAGACACAGAGAGATGTCTTCCATCTTCTGGTTCACTCTCCAAATGACCGCAACAGCAGAGCTGAGCTACTATGAAGCTGGGAGGCAGGATTTCCTACAGCTTCCCAATGCAGCTGCAGGGGCCCAAGGACTTGAGCCATCTTCCAGTGCTTTCCCAGACTACAGGAGAGAGCTGGATCAGAAGTGGAGCACCTAGAACTTGAACCCATATAGGATACTGGCACTGCAGGTGGAAGCTTTATCCACTAAGCCACAGTGCCAACCACAAAAGTATAACTTTTCTTAAAAAAAAAAGTTTATTTTTTTATTTGAAAGTTACAGAGTGAGAGGGAGAGACAGAGAGAGAGAGAGGAGATCTTCTATTTGCTGATTTACTCCCCAGATGGCCAGGGCCATAAAGGTATAACTGTTACATAACAATAAATCATGCAAGTAGAAGTATGATGCAATCAATGTTCATTTCTTCCCATATGTAAGTTACAGTCGAGTTTCCAATATTGTTCTTTGCCAAGAATATGACTTGATAATTACCATGCTTTTCTAGTATTTTAGCTTATTTTTAAAGATTTTTTTGTTTATTTGAAAGTCAGAGTTAGAGACAGACAGATCATCCATCTGCAGGCTCACTTCACAAATGACTGCAATGGTCAGGGCTGGGTCAGGCTAAAGCCAGGAGGCAAAAAATCTTCATCTAGGTCTCCATGTGTGTAGCAGATGCCCAAACACTTGGACTATCTTCTGCTTTTTCCAGGCCTTTCGTATGGAACTGGATCATAAGTGGAGAGGCCAGAACATGAATCGATTGCCCATATGAGATGCCAACACTGCAGGCAGTGGCTTTTACCCTCTCGACCACAATGCCAACCCCAATATTTTAGTCTATTTTTTAAAGATTTTTTACTTGTTTGAGGGGTAAAGTTACAGGCCGAGAGAGGGAAATACAGAGACAAAGATCTTCCATCCACAGATTCACTCCCCAAATGGCTGCAATGGCTGTAGCTGGGCCAATCCAAAGCCATGAGCCAGGAGCTTCTTCTTCTGTGTATCTCATTTGGGTTCAGGGGCCATCTTCTACTGTTTTCCCAGACTATAGCAGAGAGCTGGATCAGCAGAGGAGCAGCTGGGACATGAACTGGTGCCCATATGGGTTGCTGATGCTTCAGGTGGAGGCTTAGCCCACTATACCACAGTGCCAGCCCTGTTTTAGTTTCTTAAGTAATCTAGTTATAATTGCTAAAAACAAATTGGGTAAATATAAAAGAGATAAATGTTTCCAAATATCAATCTATGTACTTTTGGCTTCTTAGGCTCTATAAATGGCATCTGATCCTTTTGTAAGTGTGTTTTCATAAACTTTTGATACATAGTAGTTCAAAACTGCTTGCTAGTGTTCAGTAAAAATTAAGTTATTGAGGGTAAGAAATAAGTTTAATCAATATATGGAAATTAAAATTTATAATGGAGTTAGCAAGTCTATGTTAGAAGCGCAAATTACATATATGAAATTTTAAAAACTAAAGACCTGGGACTGTGTTGCAGTGCAGCAGAGTAAGCCTTAGCTTACAACACAGGCATCTCATATGAGCAGTGGTTCAAGTCCTGCCTACTCTGCTACAGTGCTAGTGCACCTGAGAAAACAGCAGAAGATGGCCCAAGTCCGTGAGCCCCCGCCACTCACGTGGTAGACAATGACAGAGTTCTTGGCTCCTGGTTTTGTATGGCCCAGCCCCAGCCATTGTAGTCATTTATGGAATGAACAAGTTGATAAAATATCTCTGTCTTTCTGTTTCTCCCTCTGCCTCCCTGTTTCTCTCTTTCTATAACACTGCCTTTTACATAAATTTTTTAAAAATTAAGCATTAATACCAAAGTTATACTGGCATATAACTAGAATTTGGCCATGTATGTTAAACAACATGATTTTTAAAAGTATATGTTGACATGTTAGTAAAAACCTACAAAAAGTTTGATCTTTAATTTTAATATCCTTTTTAAAAGTGTAACTTTTAAAAATAGTTTCTATATAATTTATGACCCTCTGTCAACTTTCTAGACTATAGTCTGCAAACTATTTTCTCCTCCTTGATTCTGACAATGTTATGAACTGACACTAAATATATTATTATATTAGAAGCCAATGATTATAAGATAACTTTGTTCTTTACTCTGGCTTTTCTTGATAAATTCAAATTTTCCCATGTAATCAGATAATAAGGGATATTCTTCTATGCAAAGTTTTCTTGTATAGATTTAGATTTTTTAAAAATTTATTTGAAAGGAAGAGTATTAGAGAGGAAGAAAGGGATAAAGAGATATTTTTCCATTCAAGGTCTACTCCCCACATGACCACAATAGCCAGGGGATGGGCCAGGCTAAATGCCAGAACATATAACTCCATCTGGGTTTCCCAAGTTGGTTGCCAAGGCCAAATAACTTGGCCCATCTTTCAATACTTTCCCAGGCACATTAGCTTGGATTTGGATCAGAAGCAGAGCAAACAGAACTCAAACCAGCTGTGATGGCAAATTATTTTTTGGCCATCTGCTGTGCACAGACTTGGTTACTTTCAGTTTGATCTGCAAGAAATATGCTACAAGCCTTGTAGTATAAAGAAACAAGCAGTTTATTTAAGTAGCACATTTTCAGAAGCAGAAGAGAAAGAGAGAGAGAGAAAGGACTGGGGGGGGGAGTTCCTAGGAGTAGGGGAATCAACCCTGGAATTTACCACTAGTCAATCTTCACACAGCACCGGAGGAGGATCCTTACTGAGAATGAAACATCATCAGTAATCATCATGGGCAACACAGCACTGGAAAAGGATCCATACTGAGAACTAAATATCATCAGTAATCATCACAGGCAACATACAGCAGTGGAAAAGGACCCATACTGAGAACCAAACATCATCAGTAATCATCACAGGCAACATACAGCAGTGGAAAAGGATCCATACTGAGAACCAAACATCATCAGTAATCACGGGCACATTCAACATTCAGCATGACTGCGTGTTCTCCCAGGATGAAACAGCAGCAGCAGAGGCTTGCTCTGGCTCCCTTTTAAAGCCCCAAGAACAAAGATGGCTCATTGCTGGGATTCATGGCAAGCAGTGCGTCCCATCCCAGATCTTGGCCAGAGGGCCAAGGTGGCACGCACATTTCAAGATGTTCCTCAGACTTCCACCCGAGGACATGCCATGTTCTGCCTTGTTCTCCTCCCAGGAACTGGACAGGTTTCAGGGAACAGAAGGTCACTCAGCGACAAGTTGCTTACTAGAGCTGAGCCTGGACACAAGCCTCCCCATCCTAAAGAGCTGTCCTTACACCAGCACTTGGATATGAGATACCACTGTTGCAGGTGACAGCTTAACCTGCTGAACAACACAAGCTCCACTGTTTACATTGTTTATATAAACTTAGACACATACTATTCCACTAATTAAATTTGAGTACTTTTCCATCAGTTTGACTTTTCTGAATGAGCATCCTATTGGGAGAACAAATACACTACAAGAAGTTTTTCTCTATCTTTTGATAATTAAATAAGGAAAAGAAATTTTGCATTTTGTCAAAATAATCTCTTACGTTCTCTGCTGTTTTTGTTTGGTTTAAGTGTTTGAAGATTGACTCAGTGTTAAAATTTGTTGTCATAATTATGCAATTGCAATGATTCTGAGAATCTAACGTATTAATAAATTCCTTAAAAAGAGAAGAAAGCTAAAAATGATATTTGATATATTTTAAAAATGTATTTAAATGACTACTTTATAAATGTAATTAAATCTGGTGTATAACTGGTTAAACCACTCTAATTAAAAATTATTATTATTTCATAATTATCAGGGATACTATTTGGATCAAATATTTTCAAAGCATTTGGTATCTTTGACAGGTTGCCTCAAAATCAAAGTTCTACAGGCTGGCGCCGCGGCTCACTAGGCTAATCCTCCGCCTTGCGGTGCCGGCACACCGGGTTCTAGTCCCGGTCGGGGCACCGATCCTGTCCCGGTTGCCCCTTTTCCAGGCCAGCTCTCTGCTGTGGCCAGGGAGTGCAGTGGAGGATGGCCCAAGTGCTTGGGCCCTGCACCCCATGGGAGACCAGGATAAGCACCTGGCTCCTGCCATCGGATCAGTGCAGTGCGCCGGCCGCAGCGCGCTACCGTGGTGGCCATTGGAGGGTGAACCAACGGCAAAAGGAAGACCTTTCTCTCTGTCTCTCTCTCTCTCACTGTCCACTCTGCCTGTCAAAAAAAAAAAAAGAAAGAAAGAAAAATCAAAGTTCTACAGTAAGTCCTTTGACCTTGAGATTTACAGATGAGTCCCTGGAAATCCTCAAAGCCTGTAGTTCTCTTCTTGCAGAGATAATACCTAATTAGGCTTACTTTAATTGTAGGGAAAGTATTGTCAAGTTATAAAATCATAAACTTTAAGATACATTTATGTTAATTTTTATATATGACATAAATATTCTACAGATTATGTAACACTTAGATTTGATGTTCCTATTGAGATTTTATTCATCATGATATCTTAATTTAAAAGAAGAGTGGTTTAGGATTTTTTTTTTTTTGGACAGGCAGAGTGGACAGTGAGAGAGAGAGAGACACAGGGAAAGGTCTTCCTTTTTGCCGTTGGTTCAGTTCAGCGCACCACGCTGATCTGATGGCAGGAGCCAGGTGCTTATCCTGGTCTCCCATGGGGTGCAGGACCCAAGCACTTGGGCCATCCTCCACTGCACTCCTGGCCACAGCAGAGAGCTGGCCTGGAAGAGGGGCAACCGGGACAGAATCGGTGCCCCGACCAGGACTAGAACCCGGTGTGCCGGTGCCGCAGGATTTTAAAAAGACCTTTAAACCTGTCCTATCCTATCATTGTCTAAAGTGGTGGAGTATTTTGGAAAACATTGTTGTCTTTAAAAAAAAAACTATATATGATGGAAATAACTGCATCCCCTTGTCCATTGCTAAATTATTTTCTGAATTTCAATTTTTTTAAAAAATTATTTATTTATTTATTTGAAAGGCAGAATTACAGAGAGAAAGAAAGAGACACAGAGAGAAACAGATCTCCATCTACAGTTTTTCTCCCTAAATGACTGCAAAAGTCAGGGCTAGACCAAGCTGAAGCCAGGAGCCTAGAACTCCATCTGGGTCTCTCACATGGGTGACAGGGGCCTACATACCTGGGTCATCTATGCCATCCACCTCCACACTGTCAAGAGGTTCAGCTGCTCAGCACTTTGCCAATTGCTTTCCTGGAAGCCCTTCCACAGACATTATCCTTTCTTTCCAACTAGATGGATCAGGGCATTTTCCAAACCCTCCTGCACTTTGACCCAGGAACTATGACCCTTCTCACTCATTCTGACTCTTGCTCAGCCTCCCCTCACCAGAAGTCCTTAAATCTGTGCTGCCATACCTATTGTCTGGGTTAGGATACAGGTTGTTGGCTTGTTGGCTATAAATATAAAGTCATGTTCCACTTTCTGGTTTGCTTTCTTTCCCATTATGAGACCAAACCACTATAACATAAATGCAGGGCCAAAACTCTTGTCTGGCTCTCTTAACCCAAGGTTTCCTTGCCTACTTTTTGCCAAAAAGAATTCACTGACTTGAGGGAGTGATACAATACATTGACAAGATTCTAATCACCAGACTCAAAGAGTCATCGGCTTCTCTAGTAGATAAGAATCTTGGTGACCAATATTGTCCTTGGATGGATTGTGTAGGGAAATTCCAGGTCTGGGAAGAACGTAACTACCACCTGCATGTAACTCCTAGGTGAACTTAAGCCCACCTGGCCATCATAAAGTCCCTAGAGAGCATAGCATCACTGAACAAAGGAAAGTCACAAGCACCAATGACCAGGAACTTGGACATGAGTTGATCACACACCTCTTAGCTTCAATTTCAATCTATAAGAACCATCAGCCTAACTCCTCATGGAGCCTGAGAGTTAAGTAATAGCTGCCTGGCTCCTTGCTTTATGCTTTGTAATAAATATCTACTTTCTTCCAGCACCCCAATGTCAGTGATTGGCTTTCTGTGTGGCTGAGATTACCAGATTAGGGGGCTTTTTTTTTTTATTTATTTTTGACAGGCAGAGTGGACAGTGAGAGAGAGAGAGAGACAGAGAGAAAGGTCTTCCTTTGCCGTTGGTTCACCCTCTAATGGCCGCCGCGGTAGCGCGCTGCGGCCGGCGCACCTCGCTGTTCCGATGGCAGGAGCCAGGTGCTTCTCCTGGTCTCCCATGGGGTGCAGGGCCCAAGGACTTGGGCCATCCTCCACTGCACTCCCTGGCCACAGCAGAGAGCTGGCCTGGAAGAGGGGCAACCGGGACAGGATCGGTGCCCCGACCGGGACTAGAACCTGGTGTGCCGGCGCCGCAAGGTGGAGGATTAGCCTGTTGAGCCATGGCGCCGGCCGATTAGGGGGCTTTTATAGCATCATCTCCAATTAACGTGGAGCAACAATTTGAGGAATGAAAGAAATGAGATGAAAATTCTTCATGAACAACAAGAGCTGCCACTGACTTATCAAACACTCATTTCTTGTTTCTTACTCGTGTTGGCTTCAAAAATGAGAAAATAGTCCTTACATTCCAGAATTCATGTCTGAGTTCACACTAGAAAGCTTCCTAAAATGCTATGGTGAAAACAAGCCCAAGCTTAACAAGGTATTAACATTGTTTGATGAAAGATTATTTTTAAAAAGATTTATTTATTTGAAAGGTGGAGTTACAGAGAGGCAGAGGCAGAGAGAGATCTTCCATTTGTTGGTTCAATATCCAAATGGCCACAACAAAAGGAGCTGACAGATCCAAATCCAGGAGCCAGGAGTTTCTTCCAGGTCTCCCACATTGGTGTAGGGGCCCAAGCTCTTGGGCCATATTCTACTGCTTTCCCAGGCTGTAGCAGAGAGCTGGATGATAAGTGGAACAGCTGTGTCTTGAATAGGTGCCCATATGGGATGCTGGCACTGAAGGTATTGGCTTTATGTGCTACACCACAGCACCAGCCCTGAGATTTTTTTTTTTAAAGATTTTTTAAAAAGTTACTTGAAATGCAGTTACAAAAAGAGGCAGAGAGACAGTGAGAGATTTTCGATCTGCTGGTTCACTCTCAAATGGCTACAATATGGGGTTAGGCCACACCAAAACAGGATCCAGGAACTTCTTTTGAGTCTCCCATGTCAGTGCAAGGGACCAGCACTTGGGGCATTCTCTGCTGCTTTCCCATGATCCCATTTCTGGATCAGAAATGGAGCAACCTTGTCTTGAACTGGTGACCATATGAGATGCCAGCATTGCAGGCAGAGGCTTAACCTACTACACAACAATGCTAGACCCATAAGAAATTTTTTTCAGTTGCATATTTGTTTTTTGAAAACCTTTGTGAAAGATATAGAAATTAAAGCATATTTCTTATACTTGTGGCATATTGCCCATTCTGTGAAAGAAAGCAGGAACCAGTTAAAACAAACCAAATCCAACAAATTGCATTATCTGTGGTATCTATTTGCGCAGTTGAAATCAGGGCTGTCTGAGAATAGCCCATTCCAATAATAAGTGATTACTGTCCTTCCAATACATTCATGAGGCTGAGCATTTCAGATAAGAGATGACTCCACTGCTATAGGCCACCATAGAAACTTCTGTAGCTGCATATACCTCTGAGTTAGCCATAGTGTTTCTGACTTCTGCTTCCCTTTCCTCTCTGTCCATTCATCACTCCACTCTCAGATGTGGCAGTCCTATCCATGTGGCTTTCAGGCCCTGATTCTGGCCATGCAGCTGTGATGTCTTCTTCTTCCATGGCCCTGGCCCCTGTTCTTCCTGAAGTAAAGAGGCCTTCCCAGATTGCCCATTAACTCAATCATTGGAATCTGGTTGAGAAATCATAGTAGAAGTTTATTCAGCAATAAACTGAAGGTTTCAACCCAGAAACTTCCAGGCAGTTGCTTGGGCTGGCTGATTCACAAACCTATGTATGGTGACAGGTTTTATGCTTTTGTTGCAAGGGGAAGGAGAGGAGAAGAGAGAGAGAGAGAAAGAGACAGAGAGAGACAGAGACAGAGAGAGAAATCTAACCATTGGTTCACTCCCCAAATTGTTGCAATTTCCAGGCCAAAGCCAAGAGTCTAGAACTCCATCCAGGTCTCCCATTGGAGTGGCAGGAGCCAAAGGACTTGGGCAGTCTTCCAACACTTTTCCAGGTGCAGTAACAGGGAGCTGGATAACAAGTAGATAACAGTGCTAATATGGGATGTCAGCATTGCAGGTGGTGGCTTAAATCACTGTGCCACAATAATGATCCTGAAAATGAGTATTGTAATTTTTAAGATTTTGGATCATCCTTTTATAGGATAGGGGTGGTGCCTGGTATAGGGCCTAATTGAATAGTTAAAAGAGGTGGAGTTTGGGGCACATCTTCTTCCCACTGTTTCTCTTCTCCCTTTTCTGGGATATTGCCAGGCAGAGGGCTTTCCCAGCCTGAAATGTATGAAATCTCTCTGGAGTATTATTTTACAGAGTTATCAGACAAAGCAACTCTCCTGGTGCTTGACCAGGAATGGTTAGTTCCTTAGAAAGACCCTGGGAACTGGGACCCCACCACCAACAACAGCAAGGTCACCAAACATGGACATGACTTTCAATGTGTGAATACCTGGCCAATTCCAATGCATGCTTCTGAGGCAGCTGTGTTATAAGAAAAGGAACAGAGACCAGACCAGACACCAACAGTCATATACATCACCTGTCTCCTTCCAGGGGATGCGCTGTGCCATTCCAGAAATGTCAGAAAGAAGACCATCTGGAGTTAAAAATGGCAACGGTGGCAGCAGCAGCAGTGATGGCTCCTCTGGACTGCCCAGGTTTGTGCCGCAACTTCTCCATGGTCTGCTCCATCTTGGAGTGCTACGGGCCACTGCTAGACCTGCCTGAGTTGTGGTTCCCAGAGCTGGAGGGGGTGCTTCAGGCACCGCCACTGGACATCGGCCAGGGAGAAGTACCAGAATTGGTGAAACTCATTAAAGCTGATGAGGAAGATTGGCAAATCTATTACAGTAGACAGATGGGAAAAATATTTGATCAAAATATGCCAAGAATTTAACAACACCTGGGTATGGGAGATGGAGAAGAAGGGCTATCTTGAAATGAGTGTTGAATGCAAATTAGCACTCTTAAAGTATTTCTGCGTGTGTCAGTTTGATGACAATCTTAAATTCAAGAACATTATTAATGAGGAGTGTCACTCCCCCGCATGCAGAAGAACGACCAGGAACGCTGTTGATTCCCCTTCAGTAGGGCTGTATTACAAAGAATAAGAACAGCATATAGAAAAGTAAAAGAGAAAAGGAAAGAAAAGTCCCAGCCAGTCCTTTGTTTGGCATATATATTCTGCTCAACCAATCAGTTCTTAGATCACGCGGGCGCCGTCCAATCATCCTCCTGTCCACGCTGCTTCTCTGTGTCACATGCATTGCTTGGTATTTTCTCATCATGTCCTTGGTATGTTCTTCACTGCCTGTTATTGTACAAGTTCTTATCATTGCTGCCAGACTCCCTGACGCTGTCTAGAACTGCACAAGGTCAGGTCGACTGGTACGTACACTGTCCAGAGGGCTGTGGGAGAGGGCCCAGCCTCCCACAGATCCCCCTTCTTTATACATTTAATGGCATGGACTCGTGCCTGTCTTAGGTGCCCCGCAGTGCTTACTCTGCTTACCCATCATCAAGGATACAGGAAGCATGTCCTGTCCTCTGTCTTAGGTTGCTAGAGAAGCCTGCAAGTGCTTATCCTTCGTTGACTACCGGTCCACCCTAAGAACAGTGTAGAAGCAAATGGTTAACAAGGCAGTTACAATTTAGGAAGAGATAATTTGAGGCTTCCATGGTGTAGTAAGGCAGTGCACAGAGCATTTTCCCACAATGCAAGCTAAAATCACAACAAATAGCAACAATACTGCTCCTAGGAACAATTCTTTGAACCAAGACAAATCGAGTAACCAGGAGGTAAGCCAGTCAAAGAGACCAGGGATTCTGTCTTGGGTGAAGTGTGTTGCTTTTTCACATAGTTTTTGTATTTCTAGAGTTATACTATGAGAATTATCCGTAAGGTTGAAACAATACATGTTTTTTACTTGATTACTTTTTTTTTTATGATGAAGTAGTAGTAAGATAATCTATGGCTGCCCTATTATTTAAGATTTCCTATCTCAAGACCTGCTGTTCATCGTTGAGCAGTGATAACGCTTTGGAGGTGCTGTTGATATTTTTTACCATAGCACAGGCCAGTTTTAATACAGTCTTATAAGCACCTACTGCTAGGCCAGGGACTCCTACAAGAGAGAATGTCAGCGCATCAACCTCTGCCTTGGAAAACAAATTGACACTCGCATCGCACGACTCATCTAAAGCTGTCAACGCACGTCTCTTACCACGTACAGTTTGATTAACGGTTAGCAAATCAGGAAAGGGAAGGAAAACAGTTAGTCGGCTAAGGCAACAATGGGTGCCATCAGACATTAGCAGGGATATAATTAAAAGTGAAATTACCACAAGAGAAAAACCATCCTTTGGGAAGAGGGTTATGCCCTGTACCATAGGAAATCGAAAGGGTTTTGTTACAATGCAGACCATTACCCAAGTTTATACATTTTAAGGTACAATTTTTTATCTCTGTACAAGTGTTGTTCTTCGCGATAGCTATCAGAGGAGTCCAGAGTCGTATCCCTTTTGCAGGTAATTTATATGATGGGGTTCCCCAGTTATATGAGTCCTGATATGTAATGGTTTTATTAGGGAATTGAGAGAAAAATGTGAGATTCCTGATTTTCTCTGTTGGATGACAAATGGGAAGAAGGCATGAACCCAAAATGGTTCCTACATGAAGATCTTGTTGAAGGCAAATGTCAGAACCTGTAATGTGTGCGAGGCGCATTCAAATACTGTCATACTCAAAGGAGGCTCCATGAATAATAGTCATACCACTACAGATCATCAGGCACAGAGTTATCTTCTCCCCCTGCCTCCACATCATCTTCAGCTACTGGTGGTTTTAGCAGACGGATTCTTCTTTCCGGAGCCCAGATGGGCTGCGTCGCTCCCTGTGGGGAAAAAAAAACACCTCCTACCCTTCGCAAGATCTGGAACGGGCCTTTCCATTGATTATCTTGTAAATCTTTTCACATTGTCCATTGTATTGATTCTTTATCCATGGTCTGAGTATGCATCTCTGCAGGGGTTTTACTCTTGCCTTTTTTGTTAAGAAAATTAATAGTATACAAGGCAAAGGCCAAGGCGTCTTTATTGGATATAGCCAATTCCCCTATCCCCCCTTTTTGTTTCATTAGAAAAGTCTTTAAATAGGAATGTGTACATTCAATGAGAGCTTGATCTTGAGGATTGTAGGGGGTGCCTATAACATGGGTGATACCAAATTCTCGTAAAAAAGCGGCAAAGTGAACAGAGGTGTAGGCGGGACCGTTGTCGGTTTTAAGAATATGAGGCACACTCCAAGTAGCAAAAGCGGATAAACAGTGTTGAATGACTTGTTGAGTCCCTTCCCGTTGAGTGGCCATAGCCATAACGACACCGGAAGACGTGTCAATGGTAACATGTACGCAACTTTGTTTCCCAAAAGAAGGGATGTGTGTAACATCCATTTGCCAAATGTGACCTGGCATCAGGCCACGAGGATTAGCACCCGTGGAAATAGTGCGCAGCTGGGTTGTTATGCATTTTTCACATGCTTGAATAATGTCCCTCGCTTGCTTCCTGGAGATGTGAAATCTGAGGCTGAGTATGAGCATTGACATGCCACTTAGTGTGGAAAGCTTGAGCTTGTTGTAAAGCAGAACAGGCCAATAAAAACCTGGAATAATAGTCAGCCAGCCTATTGCCTTTAGTAAGTGGTCCTGGTAATTGAGAATGTGCTCTAAGATGCCCTATGTAAATGGGTTGTTGCCGAAGAGTTAATAGGCATTGAATATCTGTTAAGTAAAGGTAAACAGAGGATGATTTGAGTATAAGGCATGGTGTGGCAAGTGTTTGAATCGCATTCACAACATATGCACTATCTGATAATATGGTAAGAGGGCCATCCATGTTTTTTAACACTGTAGCTATGATAGCAAGTTTAGCACGTTGGGGAGAGGGAGAGGCTGTTAAAACAAAAAAATGGTGCTTGTTAACAATAGCAGTCCCTGTGTCTCCTTTAGCGCCATCCATAAAGACAGTGGGGGCTCCCAGAATTGGATTTTTTCTTACTTTAACAACTCGTTTAATGGGAACCTGGGCATAGAAATTTACTAAAGGATGTCAGGGATAATGATTGTCTATCGTAATTTGCAAGACAAGGGCTAGATAAGCCCATTGCCAACATTCCCTTATAAAAGCTTCTATAGTTTCATGAACAAGAGGCACTACACAGTGGGTAGGAAATTTGCCTGCAATTTTAACAGTTCTTTTGACTGCTATAAGTAGCAGATCAGCTACCGTAGTTCCTTGTGTGTATAGCACACGGGGAGCCTGTGAGTGCAGGTAAACAAACAACAGAAGTCCACCTTATCAAATAATTGCAAAGGGATATAGTGTTTCCATAAACACTAAAATTTCTAAAGGTTCCTGGATATTGCATCTATTCATGTGTATAATTTTAATTTGGTTTTTAATTTTATTTAAAGCCATGCGGGCCTCTGCAGTCAAGCTGCAAGGAGGATTCAATTGAGCATCTCCCTCTTATATACGAAAAAGAGGCATCATGTCTTCAGTGGTCAATTTACAGTAAGGGCGGAGCCAATTGAGATTACCGCAAAGTTTTTGAAAATCATTGAGAGTATGTAATCCATCCATTGAGATTGCAAAATCTAATGGAGTTACTGTCTCCGGTGTGACCCGTAGTCCTAAGTACTGAACTATGTCACCCTTTTGGACTTTTTTCAGGGCAACCTGTAGCCCGGCTTTCTCCAGGAACATCAACAAGAGGTCATAAGCAGCATAAAGGTGATTTTCATCGGGTGTAGTAATTAATAGATTATTCATGTAGTGATAAATTTGTATCCCGGAGCACTTTTGTCAAACAAGTTCTATAGCCCAATTAACATATAATTGACAGATAGTAGGACTATTAGTCATTTCCTGAGGCAGTACCTTCCATTTATACCTCTTGTTAGGGCCTTTATGATTAATGGACAGGGCTGTGAAGGCGAATCTCTGTGTGTCCTGCTTATGCAAGGGTATGCTAAAAAAACAATCTTTTAAATTAAGGACTATTAATGGCCAATTTTTTTGAATCATAGTAGGAACTGGGAGTCCTGGCTGCAAAGCCCCCATAGGCTGCATCTGCTGATTGATAGCCCTTAAATTATGTAATAAACGGTATTTTTTGGATTTTTTCTTGATAACAAAAATGGGTGTATTTTAAGGAGAAGTAGACGGCTGTAAGTGACCCGCCTGTAATTGCTGAGACACTATTTTGTGGATGGCAGCCAGTTTTTCCTGGGTTAGGGGCCACTGTGGTATTCATTTTGGCTTGTTATCAAGCCAAGTTAATGGCACTGGCTACAACTTAGTGACCCCTATGAAAAACCCAATCCTGTCTGTCTTTGTTCCCTTGGGGTTGAATGGAGTCCCATATGCCCTTTCCCTCCAGACCTAATCCACCTCCAGTATATTTTATTTTTCGCATTATGCGCCATTCTGGGGAAGCTTCCAGTTGACAATTATTAGTTAATGTAAGTCCCAATTGTTCCAAAACATCTCTTCCCCATAAAGAGATGGGAAGAGTACAAACATATGGTTGTACACTGTCTTTATTTTCTTCCTGATCTTTCCACTGAAGAACCTGGGCACTTGGAGATGGGGCTGTAGCTGTTAATAATTCTACTAAGGTGTTATCTCCTGGTTGTAATGGCCAGGATGGTGGGCAATTATTTTTAGCTATAATGTTTACATCGGCCCCTGTGTCTAACAAACCTTGGAAAGATTTTTCCTTGATTATTAGAGTCCATAGGGGCCGATCTGTTAGGGACATGGACAAGGCTGCGAATTTAATTTTTTGAGACCTATGGTCAATCTGGGCTTTTAATAACATTAAAATTTGTGCTATTGGCTCCTGAAGTTTAATTTGAGCAATTCCTTTTGTAGATTGCAAAAGCACCTTTATTCTTTCTGTAGGAAAATGCACAACCCCTGTAATTACCATGAGACCTTTTAAAGCATTTGTTGCTTTTCCTACAATAATTTTGAGCCCTTCCCTAGGGAGCATACCATTTTTGGCATCTACCTCAATAGCTTGCACCCCCATTTGAGGTGTTAAAATTGAATGCTCGGTGGCTCATAACTCTGTACAGAACATGCTTGAGCCTTTTGAGACTGAGGCACCCACTGATTGTTGTAGCCCCGGGGTGCGGGGGCTCACACTTCATTTTTTGACCTTAATGAACCTTGTGGGTTTCAGTGTTCCTGTGCAGTAGCAGGAGCCAAAGGATTTCCTGATCTATCAGATGTGGAATGGCACTCTCTGGCCCAGTGGTTGCCTTTGCCGCAACGGGGGCAAAGTCCAGGCTTCTTTTGGTTGCCTCCCCCTGTTTGCTCTCTAGCAGTGCCCTTTGATCTGTAGTTCCTTTTTAAATGTCCCTCTTTTCCACATTTAAAACATTTTGTTCTTTCCACGTCTCTCCTGAACTGTTGTGCCATAGCAACTGCTGCGTGTGCTCTTGATGTTATATCATCCATAATGTTTTTACATATTTTTAAAAAGGTGGGGATATTTTTATGCTGCCAGGGCCTAAGAGCCTCCCTGCATGTCTTATTGGCCTGTTCACATGCTAGTCTCCTCACAAGCGGCATTGCTTCTTCTACCCTTCTACCGTTTCAAAAATGTTTCATGCTGTTTCCATAAGTCTATTAACAAAATTAGCATACGGTTCGGTAGAACCTTGCACTATTTTAGTTAAAATATGCCATATCTCTCCCTTTCTCGGAACCATCCTCCAAACTCTTCTGGCTAATTCTCTTACTTGTAATAATACTGCTATTGGCATACGAGCTTGATTGTCCGGATCCGTAAAATTGCCTTCCCCATTTAACATGTCTTCATTTCAATGTGGGTTTCCTATCCTATGATTTTGCTTAGCTTGCTCCTGGGCTGTCTGTAAGCAGCAGACCAGAGAAGGAAGTCACCTCCTCCCAATATGGCCTTTGCTAGGTTCCTCCAATCATTAGGTATTAGTCCCTGTTGACCTATGTTTTTCAGCACTGCTTGTGTAAAATTAGCATGCGGGCCATACAGTTGCACGGACTGCTGTAATTCCTTTAAGAGCTTATGATCCGGGGGGGGGGGGGTGTCCATCCCCGGTTTCCCTGTTGATCCTGTAGGACAGGGAATACATGATTTGGTATTTGATATTTCTCCCAGGCGGGCCTCTGATAGTCTCGAACACTGGGTTTGATCCACTACATCTCCTCCTCCTCATCTTCCCAGTCCTCATGTTTGCCTCGCGTCTGTACCGAGAACGGTTCATTTTGTGTCAGTGAAGATTTTGGCAACGTTAATGGCCGATATCTGGGTGGATCATCCTCTATAGTTAAGTTAGCTAATCTCGTTAAGCTAGGATATATTTTTGGAATCTCTTTAGGGGCAGAAGAACCTTCTCCCTTTATTTCTGCCCCTTTTTCCTCTTTGATATTTTCCATGGGATCATTTTCTGCTGGCTGTCTATCTCCGCTTCCTGCTTCAGAGCCCTTGGCATTAGTTTGGCTGCCTCTCCAGGATTCTTCTTGTACTTTTTCTAAAAGTTCACTCCCTTCATCAAGTAATAGAGCTATTCTATTGGTAGGGTCTTGTAGAGCCTGTTCCATTAGCTGCCAAAGTCTCAAGACCTCTACCGACTCACCAGCTGCACGGAGCTGTCGGCCTACTTGCCGCCATTAAGGCAGCTCTAAATCACCATACTCCACAAACCAGGAAGATGTTCTGGCTACAGCTCTCGTAAAAGCACAAACTCTCCGGCACACCGGGTTCTAGTCCCGGTCGGGGCACCGATTCTGTCCCGGTTGCCCCTCTTCCAGGCCAGCTCTCTGCTGTGGCCAGGGAGTGTAGTGGAGGATGGCCCAAGTGCTTGGGTCCTGCACCCCATGGGAGACCAGGATAAGCACCTGGCTCCTGCCATCGGAACAGTGTGGTGCGCCGGCCGCAGCGCGCTACCACGGCGGCCATTGGAGGGTGAACCAACGGCAAAAGGAAGACCTTTCTCTTTGTCTCTCTCTCACTGTCCACTCTGCCTGTCAAAAAAATAAAAAATAAAAAATAAAAAAGCACAAACTGCAGCTGCCTTTTCCGGAGTTCCTGTGGTCTTTAAAAGACGACTCAATAACAGCTGTAAATGAGTAGTGGATGGCGTGTTGCCCATTTCTTACCCCTATTTATTATTATTATTATTATTATTTTTTATTTTTGACAGGCAGAGTGGACAGTGAGAGACAGAGAGAAAGGTCTTCCTTTTGCCGTTGGTTCACCCTCCAATGGCCGCCGCGGTAGCGCGCTGCGGCCAGCGCACCGCGCTGTTCCAATGGCAGGAGCCAGGTGCTTATCCTGGTCTCCCATGGGGTGCAGAGCCCAAACACTTGGGCCATCCTCCACTGCACTCCCTGGCCACAGCAGAGAGCTGGCCTGGAAGAGGGGCAACCGGGACAGGATCGGTGCCCCGACCGGGACTAGAACCCGGTGTGCCGGCGCCGCAAGGCGGAGGATTAGCCTGTTGAGCCATGGCGCCGGCCATTATTTTTGTTTTGTTTTGTTTTTTTGTTTTTTCCCTAGCATCTGCTGTTTCTCCCCAGTACTAACCAGCTTTTACTCCCAGCATCTGCTGTTTCTCCCCGGTACTAACCGGCTTTTACTCCCAGCGAGCCGAGTCACCGCACCAGTTGTCACTCCCCCGCATGCAGAAGAACGACCAGGAACGCTGTTGATTCCCCTTCAGTAGGGCTGTATTACAAAGAATAAGAACAGCATATAGAAAAGTAAAAGAGAAAAGGAAAGAAAAGTCCCAGCCAGTCCTTTGTTTGGCATATATATTCTGCTCAACCAATCAGTTCTTAGATCACGCGGGCGCCGTCCAATCATCCTCCTGTCCACGCTGCTTCTCTGTGTCGCATGCATTGCTTGGTATTTTCTCATCATGTCCTTGGTATGTTCTTCACTGCCTGTTATTGTACAAGTTCTTATCATTGCTGCCAGACTCCCTGACGCTGTCTAGAACTGCACAAGGTCAGGTCGACTGGTACGTACACTGTCCAGAGAGCTGTGGGAGAGGGCCCAGCCTCCCACAGAGGAGGATGCTGATGCTATGGGTTTCCAACCAATTGGGTGAGACAAAGTTAGCCTCATGTACTGGTACCAGTTGGATCAGGATTGCAATGTCAGAATGTACATAAAGGAACAAGATGATCAAGAAGGTTTTTCATGGAAATGCATTGTCAGAAATCGAAATGAATTGGCTGAGACCCTTGCACTCCTGAAATCACAGATTGATCCTGTACTGCTGAAAAACTCTTCCCAGGAGAGTCCCAGCCTAGAGGATGAAGTGACCCAAAAGGAGGAAGAAACACCTAAACAAGAGGAACAGAAGGATAATGAAAATATGAAAAGCAAAGAGCAGCCAGCAGATTCAGAAAACCATTCTGCTGCCCATGTTGTAGAGGACCATTGTGAAAATAGAAAAGGAAGAGGAAAAGGAACTTGTGAACCCACTAGCCATAGTCAACCTGGAAAAAATCTTTGCCAGAAGTTAAGGGAAAAAATTATCAAGGAAGAAAGTGATTCTTTCAAGGAAAACGTCAAACCCATCAAAGTGGGAGTAAAGGAATGTAGAGCAGATCCTAGGATCCCAAAGGTAATGTGGAGAGGCTTGTGGTGTAAGGGCCAGAGAGATTGGACTTCATTGGTAGCATTAAGTCTTCTCAAGACATCATGGAGAAATCTACTGAAGAAAAAGAAAAACTTAAAAATGACCAACTGGCCAAGATACCACTAAAAAAAAAAAAAGAGAGAGAGAGAGAGAAATTAAACTGAGTGATTATTTCAACAGTCCAGTGAAAGGACCTTTGTGTAAATCTGTTACTCCAACAAAGGAGTTTTTGAAAGATGAAATCAAATAGGAGGAGGAGATTTCTAAAAGTGTTTGTACAATCACCACTCTGATCCATGAAGGGAAGCAAATGGCAAGTGGAGAAGTTAGTGATGACAAGGTAACTCCAAATTTTAAGACTGAGCCAATCGAGACAAAGTTTTATGAAGCAAAAGAAGATACATATGGTAGCCCCTGTAAGGAAAGAAATGTCATCATGGAGGAAAATGGAGCAGAAGCCTTGAACTCTGTCATAACAAGTATGAAAACAGGTGAGCATGAGAAAGAAGTGGTCCCTGCAGGGAAAGAGACTGGTAGGTCAGTGTCAGCCCCAGAGACCCAGACTCAAAAAGGGCAGATAGGAGAACCTGATCTTGCAGAAATGGAAACTGAGTCTTCTGAGATGGCAAAGGATCTCCCTTTAAAAGTTGCTTTTTTTACCACTGACTCCTACACCATGAAAGTTGAAGACCGATCTCCCAAAGGTAAGAAGGATAAACGTCTACCAGTCCTAGAATGTCTTGAAAAGTCATAGAAGTCCAAAAAGATTCTTTATGATAAGGATCTGCAAAGGTCGAGTCTAATAGCAGAAGAAGTTCCAAGGAGTTCTCGCAAATCAGAAAAGAGAGGTTTTCTTGGGACACCTGAAATTTCTCAATCACCTACATTGACTTCCCACTGTGAAAAACTGAACTCAGAAAATGAAGTGGTTGAAAATAAGAGTAAAATTCACGTTGGTCACTCTCTGGAAAAAACAGATCCAGATATCCTGAAAGAGGACTCTGAGTCCATGAAGGTAGAAATGGATAATCCCAACAATACTCAGACCTCTGGCATAGAGGAGCCTTCTGAAACAAAGCGTTCTATGTGAAAAAGCAAATTTAAATATAAGTTGATTCCTGAAGAAGAAACTGCCACCACTGAAAATACAGAGATAATCTCTGAAAGGCAAAACGAGGGCATCAAGTTAACAATTAGGATATCAAGTCAGAAGAAGACAGATTCTCCTCCCAAAATTCTAGAACTAGGACACAAGAGAAGACAGAAAAAGAAGAAGAGAAAGCAAATATGGGTTGTATATTAAGGAGGTCTCCAAGAATATCTAGGCCCACAGCAAAAGTGGCTGAGATCAGAGACCAGAAAGCTGATAAAAAAGGGGGGAGGGGAGAAGATAAAGTAGAAAAGGATTCAGCAGTTCACAAAATACAGACAAAAAAGAAAATTTGAAAAAACTGGAGAAAGATACAAATTCTAAAATAAGCAAGGTAAAACCCAAAGACAAAGTTAGATGGATTGGTTCTTGAACATGCGGCAGCAGTGATGAAAGTGAAGGGTCTGATAGTGAAAAATCATCACGGCTTCAGAAGAGGAAGCAGAAAAGGAAAGTGAAGAAGCTGTCCTGGCAGATGATGACAAACCATGAAAAAAAAAAATGTGGCCTTCCCAACTGTGTTGAACTCGTGTATGCCAGTGTGAATCAGCAGTGTCCAGATTACGTGTGTAGGGATTGCCCGGAGCAGCCCACCCCTTTGCCATTGGATCAGGACTTGAATTTTTGAATGCTGCAGCGCGTGTATGCTACAAAATCACCTTTATTTATGCTTGTAAAGTAATAACCCAGTTTTAGGGAGACCGAGGATCAGGGTTCTGCTTTCATTCTACCTGATTTAGCTATGGATGTCTTCTCTGCTAGCAATGATACACCACTCTCAGTCAAGAAGTAATCAAGTAGGGTTTTACAATTTTCTAAAATGAGCAGTTCTTACAAATTTTTTAAAAGAATACTTTCAGAAGAATAGTACTGGATTTCTATGGAGCTTTGGTACTTAGGAAGTAAACTCTTCAAAAGTGGCCTGCATAAGAAGAACCAATTTTTAATCCATATTACACACAGTTCATAAGTGAGGCTATTGAAGAAACACTGTTGTTACACCCAATTCTGAACAACTGTGCTCTTTCAATAAAACTGCATATGAAGGCAAATTCTTTTTAGTTGAGTAGAAATGTAAAGAAAGTTCCTTCTATGTGAGTAGAATATACCGAAAAATGCTGTGAGATCATATAGTTTTGAAAAATTCATTAAATGTGGTTCTCTACTTTTTTCCTAGAAAGTTATGGGATATGTTGGGAAAAGTGTGGGATAGAGACATAAATTAAGATCTTAAATTTTTTAAAGATTTATTTTATTTATTTGAAAGAGTTATAGAGAGAGGTAAAGACAGAGAGGTCTTCCAGCTGCTGGTTCACTCCCCAAATGGCTTCAACAGCCAGAGCTAGCCGATCCCAAGCCAGGAGCCAGGAGCTTATTCTGGATCTCCCACGTGAGTGCAGGGGCCCAGGACTTGGGCCATCCTCTGCTTCTTTCCCAGGAACATTAATGGGGAGCTGGATCAGAAATGGAACAGCTGGACTCAGACCGGCACCCATATGGGATGCTGCCACCCAGATCCTGCTTTAATCACCTCCTTCTCTGTATCTTGAATTTTTTTTTTTTGGACAGGCAGAGTGGACAGTAGAGGGAGACAGAGAGAAAGGTCTTCCTTTTTCCGTTGGTTCACCCTCCAATGGCCGCCGCGGTAGGTGCGCTGCGGCCGGCGCACCACGCTGTTCCGATGGCAGGAGCCAGGTGCTTATCTTGGTCTCCCATGGGGTGCAGGACCCAAGCACTTGGGCCATCCTACACTGCACTCCTGGCCACAGCAGAGAGCTGGCCTGGAAGAGGGGCAACTGGGACAGAATCGGTGCCCCGACCGGGACTAGAACCCGGTGTGCCGGCACCACAAGGCAGAGGATTAGCCTGTTAAGCCACGGCGCCAGCCTGTATCTTGAATTTTTAATTGAAAAATTAGAGTGATACCACATATCCCCAGCAGCTTTATTTGTTTATTTTTGTTTTCTTATTTTTTTTCATTATTTAGAGAATACTTTATTAGTTCTGTAATCAAACCCACGTAGATAAGACCTTACATATTTAATACAGTGCGTTACCCCTGTACAAATGGAAAAAAAATTAAGTTTAACGTTTCTAGACCAATATGGCTGTTAATTTCTGTACAATGCCAACTCAACACGGTAAACTGGGATACTTTTCTCAAAGTTGACAGCACAGCTAAAGTTTCCAAAAATTCAATTATATATATGTATATATATATATATTTATATAAAAAGACCAGTAATAGCAGTATGTTATGTATCAATAGCAGCAACAGCTTTTCCAGGTTCTGCAGTCATTTTGAAGGACCCTTATGGGGGAGAGGGACAAGAAACTAGGCCTGGGCAGATATCAGGGGCTTCTTAAGAAGTTAGATGTTCCCCAGAGTCCAGCGGGCAGGACGTTCTCTGGGAAGGAAAAGTCAATCCCCTTCAGAGAACCTCTAGGCATGCCCAGAGCAGAGCTGCCACTCCCCTTCGGAGAATCTCAGCACTCTCCTCAGTACTCTCCTCAGCTGGTTCCCTCAGCACTCTCCTCAGCTGGTTCCCTCAGCACTCTCCTCAGCACTCTCCTCAGCTGGTTCCCTCAGCACTCTCCTCAGCACTCTCCGGTATGCTAATTGTCCCTCTGAACCAGCCAATCCCGTGCCACCTCTGCATTCCATATGCTAATTCGTTGCCTATATAACCTGTGTGAAACTGCCGCTCAGGGCTCCTCACTGCCTGAGGTGGGGGCCCGTTTGCGCAAACGTTCAATAAAAACCTCGTGCTTTTTGCATCAACTGGTCTGGATCTTTGGGCGTCCTCCCGAGTAAGTGGGCATCTCTGCAACTGAGAGGTCCAACATTTTGGTGGCCCGTACGGGGATTTTAGGTCGCCCTCAGACCCATTCTCTGCGGACCAGTTGGAGGTATAATTAAGTGTTTTCTGTTTGTTGTTCTTCGTCTTGAGTGTTCTGACTGGCCAGTACCTGACTCTGTGAGACCAGTGGGGGAGGCAGGCGTGCCCAGCAACCCCTGGTCCGTTCCCCGGAGGACGCTCCGGTCTGTGAGACCAGTGGGGGAGGCAGGCGTGCCCAGCAACCCCTGGTCCGTTCCCCGGAGGACACTCCGGTCTGTGAGACCAGTAGGGGAAACCCTCGGTCCGTTCCCCCGGAAGACGCTCCCGGGGTGGTCTGGAGGTGGGTCGGAGACCAAGTCTCCCTCCTTCCCGGGGAGGGCTGGTCAGGCAGCCGCTCCCAAAAATAGCGCAATAGCGTTCGATTTGTCTTAGCCATGTGGTATGTCTTGCTTACTGTATATGTCTGTGCATTGGCTGTTCTTTTTGTTTGGGCTAAAATCCTTGCACACATGGGTCAACAAATAACCACCCCTTTAAGTCTCACTCTAGATCACTGGAAGGACGTTCGAGAACGCGCGCGCCACCTCTCATTGGAGGTTAAAAGGAAACAATGGGCAAAATTCTGTTCCTCAGAGTGGCCGGCCTTCGAGGTCGGCTGGCCAAGGAACGGCACTTTTAACCTCGATATTATTTTACAGATTAAGGCGCGAGTCTTTCAGCCAGGATCCAATGGACACCCTGATCAGGTGCCCTACATTACCACGTGGGAGGATCTTTCACGCAACCCCCCTCCCTGGATAGAACCCTTCTCCTTCCCGACGGAGCCCATACGGACCCCGTTACCCCTTCCTCGGCCATCCCCAACTCCTTTAATACCTTCCTCCCCGATACCCCCTCCTCCTATCCCGGTTGTGCCAACCTCCTCCCTATACCCTCTGAAGGAGATTCGAGATCCAAAACCTGACAAGCCACCGGTTCTTCCGGCTGATCAGGACTTTCTGCTCTTTGACTCTCCCCCACCCTATCTTCCCGGCCAGCCTGCTCCCCCGCAGGAACTCCCACAACAACCAGAGCGGGATGTGCAACCTTCTGCACCATCCCCTGATTCCACGAGGGCAGGGGAAGAAGTCTCAGCGCCTTCCCCGCCCTCCAGCCGCCTGCGCCTCCGTCGGGGGCAGGCAGGGGGCCCGGGAAGCGTCTGGAATTCGCAGGCTTTTCCTCTTCGCTCGGTGACTGGCCAGATGCAGTACTGGCCATTTTCTGCTTCCGATCTTTACAATTGGAAAACCCATAACCCCTCTTTCTCTCAGGACCCCCAGGCACCTGGGATGATTGTCAGCAGCTTCTGCAGACCCTCCTCACTACTGAGGAAAAGCAGCGTGTCTACCTTGAGGCACGGAAAAACGTCCCTGGAGCAGATGGCCGACCGACCCTACTGCTAAACGAAATCGAGGAGGCGTTTCCCTCAACCCGTCCTGATTGGGACTACACCACCGTTGCTGGTAGGGAGCGACTTCGTCTTTATCGCCAGATTCTCCTTGCGGGTCTCAGAGGGGCTGGAAAGCGCCCCACCAATTTGGCCAAGGTACGTGCAGTAGTACAGGGGGCTGAGGAAATGCCGGCAGGCTTCCTAGAAAGATTAATGGAAGCCTACCGTACGTACACCCCGTTTGACCCCCTGGCAGAGGACCGGCAGGGAGATGTAATCATGTCCTTTATAGGACAGTCAGCGCCGGACATCCGCAATAAATTGCAGCGGCTAGAGGGGCTTCAGGGGTATACTATACAAGATTTAATGAAGGAGGCAGAAAAGATTTATAACAAAAGGGAGACCCGAGAGGAGAAGGAGGAAAGGATCCGCAAGGAGCAGGAGGAAAGGGAAGACAAAAGAGACAAAAGACGTAATCGAGAGCTTAGTAGAATTTTGGCCACCGTAGTGCAGGATACAGAAAGGAGTAGACCAGGACAGAATAGGGACTTGGGAGACAAACGAAAGCCTCGGGTGGAAAGAGATCAATGTGCCTATTGTAAAGAAAGAGGACACTGGGTCAAAGACTGCCCGAAGAAAACACAGGGACCAAAGAGGAGACCAGTTCCAATCCTGTCCCTGGAAGAAGACGACTAGGTGAGTCAGGGCCAGGAGCCCCCCCCTGAGCCCAGGATAACCCTTGAAGTGGGGGGCAGACCGGTAACCTTCCTGATTGACACGGGAGCCCAGCACTCGGTACTGACTTCAGAAAAAGGGCCTTTAAGCTCCAAGACTTCCTGGGTTCAGGGGGCAACTGGAGGGAAGTTATATCGCTGGACAACCAATCGAGAGGTCCAGTTAAGTACAGGACTTGTGACACACTCGTTCTTACTAGTGCCAGACTGCCCCTACCCCCTCCTGGGCAGGGACCTACTCTCGAAGGTAGGAGCCCAAATTCACTTCCATGAGAAAGGAGCTACCATCACAGACTCAGGAGGGCGGCCCCTCCAGGTATTAACACTACGCTTGGAGGACGAACACCGATTATTCGAGAGGCCCTCGTCCACCATGGCTCCCCTGGACCCCAAGTGGCTCACAGATTTTCCTCAGGCCTGGGCAGAGACTGCGGGAATAGGGCTGGCCGTCAACCGGCCTCCCTTGATCATAGATCTGAAGCCCACGGCCATTCCCATGTCAGTTCGTCAATATCCGATGGGCAAGGAAGCTAAGGAAGGTATCCGGCCACATATCCAGAGACTGTTACACCTAGGCATTTTAAAACCTTGTCGTTCACCTTGGAACACCCCCCTACTACCAGTAAAGAAGCCTGGTACGGGTGACTACCGCCCGGTACAGGACTTGCGGGAGGTTAACAGGAGAACGGAGGATATGCATCCCACAGTGCCCAACCCCTACAATCTGCTAAGTACCTTGCCTCCGACCCACGTATGGTACACTGTGTTAGATCTAAAAGATGCATTCTTTTGTTTAAGACTGAGCCCTCAGAGCCAATCCATCTTTGCTTTTGAGTGGAAAGACCCAGAGACCGGGTTTTCAGGACAACTCACCTGGACAAGGTTGCCCCAAGGATTTAAAAACTCGCCTACCTTGTTTGACGAAGCTCTGCACCTAGATTTGGCCGACTTCCGAGTCAATCATCCGGACCTGGTCCTCCTGCAATATGTGGACGACCTCCTCCTTGCCGCTGAAACTGAGCAGGACTGCCTAAAAGGTACCGGGGCCCTGCTACAGAGACTGGGGGAATTGGGCTATCGAGCCTCCGCGAAAAAGGCCCAAATATGTCAGAAACAGGTGGCCTACCTAGGCTACCTCCTAGAAGGAGGGCAACGGTGGCTGACAGAGAGCCGAAAAAGGGTGGTTGCTCTAATTCCACCCCCCACCGATGCCAGAAAGATGCGGGAATTCCTCGGGAGTGCGGGATTCTGCCGCCTTTGGATTCCTGGGTTTGCGGAGCTGGCAGCCCCATTGTACCCCCTCACGAAGTCCAATGCTCCCTTTCAATGGAGAGAAGAGCAACAGCGGGCGTTTGACAACATAAAAAAGGCCCTATTGTCAGCCCCAGCCCTGAGCCTCCCTGATATGACCAAGCCCTTCACATTATACGTGGATGAGAACAAGGGAGTGGCGAAGGGAGTGCTAACACAAATGCTTGGACCCTGGAAAAAGCCGGTGGCATACTTTTCAAAAAAGCTAGACAATGTAGCGGCCGGCTGGCCTCCGTGCCTCCGCATGATAGCGGCCATGGCAGTTCTGGTGAAAGACTCGGATAAATTGACTCTAGGCCAACCTCTCACCATAGTGGCACCTCATAGTGGCCCTGGAAGGCAATGGAGGATGGCCCAAGTGCTTGGCGCATCTCGCTGATCCAAAGCCAGGAGCCAGGTGCTTCTCCTGATCTCCCATGCGGGTGCAGGGCCCAAGGACTTGGGCCATCCTCCACTGCCTTCCCAGGTCATAGCAGAGAGCTGGCCTGGAAGAGGGGCAACCGGGATAGAATCCAGCGCCCCAACCGGGAATAGAATCTGGTGTGCCGGCGCTGCAAGGCGGAGGATTAGCCTAGTGAGTCATGGCGCCGGCCTGTACTCTAAGTTGTAGACCATAGTTAGTTTCAGACCATAGTCTCATGGTGTGGGGGGGTGCTTTCTCAAGATAGAGTCTCAGTTGCTCTAAAATGGAGTCCCTGCTGTCAAGGTATCACTTCAGAGTAAGTCAATCACCAATCAAAAAATAGAAGAATACTTCAATTAGAGCTATTATATCTAATATGGTAGTGACTAGTCCCATATGACTATTGAGAAATTGAAATGTAACTGGTTCAAATTGAGATGCATTATTAGTGTAAACTACACCATGGATTTTGAAGGTGTAGTAAAAACTGTGAAATGTCTGTTTTCAATTATTTTCTGCTGCTACTATAGGATATCACATACTGAGTAAGTTATGAACAATATAAGTTTATTTAACTTATTGTTCTTGATGCTACAAAGTCCAAGTTGTAAGAACTGCATCTGGCAATGGTTTTCTTGCTGTCTCATAACATGGCAGAACATGGCACATGGCAGTGAAAGAGAAGGAGGGGGGCAGAAAATAAAAACCATCAAAACATCTTCAGTGCCGGCCTGAGAGAGGTCTTTTATCTGATGGTCCACTTCCCAATTGGCCACAATGGCTGGAGCTGCACTGATCTGAAGCCAGGAGTCAGGAGCTTCTTCTAGGTCTCCCATGTGTGTGCAGGGGCCCAAGGACTTGGGCCATCTTCTACTGCTTTCCCAGGCCATAGCAGAGAGCTGGATCAGAAATGGAGCTGCTGGATCTCAAACTGGCACCCATATGGGATGCTGGGGCTTCAGGCCAGGACATTAACTTGCTGTGCCACAGCTCTGGCCCCTGGATTAATGTTAGGATTGTAATTTGTCCATATCCCAAATATGATTTAGGTCAATACCTGGACTAATATCAAGATTGTATTTAGTATTGTTAAGATTGTAATTGGTATTCTCATGATTGTAATTGATATTAGTTTTGCATAGGCCTTAGGTCAGCTTGACCCTAGCAACTATGTATTCTCCCCAACCCTAACAACCATGTATTCCCTCTCCCTTCCTTGTGGTTTTTGCCTTTATAAACCCTGTTGCTTTGAGATTAGTGGTCCAAAGTTTTTTAGTGCAGAGCCTATTCTCAGCCACTGGCAATAAAGGACTCCAAAGTTTATCAGTGTGTGGTGCTCCTCTGTCAACATGTGTTCAGACACAACAACTCTTACAGGTAAATAAACATCTAGCTTTCCTAACACTGAACTTTCTTGCATTTTTTACAAGATTTACATACTTGTGATTCAATATTCAACATTTATATTATATGCATGTGTCCATAAAAATGTAGCTAAGTATGCATTTTGTTATGGCAGTGCTTCCTTTCTTATTTTTCTTATATATATCCTGAATGTTATAATTGTCTTCTTTTTATTAATTTCAGAGTCTTGGTGTCTTTTAATCTAACTCTTCCTTGTCTTCCAATGGCCTTCCAGTATAGTGCTCTGCTGGTCAGCTCCATCATAGAATCTTCAGTTTGCATTGGTCTCCCATATGTCATTTGCCTGTTTCATTTGTTCATTTTGGTCAGATTCACAATTTGGTAATTTTATACTCGTAAGGAAAAAAAGCCTGGTATAATGTTCACATTATCAAAATGAATTACAGACTCAATATATCCTATCAAAATCTCTATGAGTGTTTTTTTTTTTTTTTGGCAGAAACAGAAAAACCTTTCCAAAATTCATACAGAACCTCAAGGGACTCCAAATGTCCAATACAATTTTGAAAAAATAGATTTGTAAGTCTCACATTTCTTGATTTAGAAACATTATTGAGCTGATGCTGTGGCATGGTAGGCTAAACCTCTGACTGCAGCACTAGCATCCCATGTGGGCATTAGTTTGGGTTCCAACTGCTCCTATTCTGACCCAGTTCTCTGCTAATGGCCTGGGAAATTAATTGAAGATGGCCCAAGTGCTTGGGCCCCTGCACTCCTGTGGGAGACCCTGAAGAAGATCCTGGCTCCTGGCTTTGAATTGGCTCATCTCTGGCCATTGCTGCCATTTGTGGAATTGACCAGCAGATGGGTGACCTTTCTCTTTGTCTCTTCCTCTATCTGTAACTTTACCTCTCAAATAAAAAAAAATTAAAAAATAATTTTGAAAATTACACATGTACAATTCTCAAACCACTAGGGCCCTGGCATCAAAGCAAATATACAGAACAATAAAATAGAATTTAAAAAATTGTATTGGTGAGATTTCCAAGACCATTCAGTGCAGAAAAATAATCTCTTCAACAAATGATGGTGGGAAAACAATATACTCACATGCAAAAGATTGATGCTATAACTTTTTTTGTTTTGTTTTTGAGAGGCAGAGTTACAGACAGAGAGGGAGAGACAGAGAGGAAAAAAAAAAGAGAAAGATCTTCCATCCACTGGTACACTCCCCATATGATCACAATGTGCTGAATCGCACACTTCCCACCTGTACTGATTGACTTCTGCTTTGGAGGTAAAATTGTTATCCTTGGGTCTCTTTGTATCACTCTCCAGGAAATCCCCTCCCTTCCTACAGGGTCCTCTATCCCAGTCTTCCTCTGCATTGGCTTCTCCACTCATCTGTATGGAGTATATCCTCCAGGAACTGTCTAAGAAGGCAAATTTCTGAAATATTATTTAGATTTGCCTGCCTGAGACTGTCTATTTTTCATCAAACTTGATTCATAGCTTGGGTTGCTATAGAAATCAATGTTCTTTTACTTTTAGAGGCTTTTCCATTGTCTTCTAGCTTTTAGTACTGCCATTAGGAAGTTGCTGATCCTTTCTGTGTGAACTGTTTTATTTTCTGGGAGTTTATGGACTCTTCCTAATTCCAAATATAATGCAACTTCACAATTATGCTGGAAGTTTTTGTTTTGTCCTTTTCATTGGACTGTGATTGAGTCCCTTTCATCCCAAAATACATATCCTTTGGTTCTAAAAAGTGTTCCGTCATCCATGTTCTCTTTTTCTTTTTAAGATTTAATTGCTGGGTTGTTAAACCTCCTGGACCCAAATTCTAATTTTCCTCTGTTTTCCTTCCTACTTTCTATTCTTGTTTTGCTTTACTTTTGGGAAATTTTTTCATTCAATTCTTCTTTTGAATTTTTCATTTCTTCTACATTTCTAATACCCAAGGACTATTTTTTGTTCCCAGAGATTTTTATGGCATACTGTTGTTCTTTCATAGTGCAAACATTTTCACTGAGGCTATAAATGTCAGATTTTGTTCCACCTGCATGCTTCCCACAAGTTTCTTTTCTGTTTGATTTTATCTTTCTCATGTAGAAACTATCCTATCATAGCTGGCTTGTTGCTCATGATTAAAGTGTATATACTAGATTGAAAGTGAAAATTGAGGATGGGGCTCACTGACTTGGCTTTCACTATACAGTGAAGACCACTGTACAGTGTTTATATCTTTATGCTCTGTGCTTATACAGATCAGATTCCCCAGGGTGTGTTTTTCTAGCCTCTACATGGAGGGTGAAGTCCTGAGTGCTGAATGCAGGAGTTCCTTGGGGAAATCTTCAACATGTGTGTGTGTTCATCAATCCACGTCTTCTCAGAACAAACCCTTGCATTGTTAAGCTGGAGACTTGGTTGCCTTCATCTCCCATTCCCCTGTATCCCTTCCCCAAGGCACATAGCTCCAATGAAGAACTGTTGAGCTTCTGAACATCTTGAGGCAGAGCATGTTATTTTCAGTTATCTCCTTGGCCAGTGTAGGTCCAACTTTTCTGGGTCTACTGACTATACATTCACCTTCTGCTTCCACAGTTTTCTACACTTTTGCTTCCTCTGTCTTACTCTATTTTTCAAATTTAATCTTTTAAAAATTCTTGCATATTTTTCATGAAGTTTGTGGCATACAGCAAAATTATGTGATCAAGCTATCATGTTATCCCCAAAATCACTCTCCCCAAATAGACACATGGTTTTTGTTTTGGTCTATGTAACATTATTGAAGAAAATAAATTAATTACTAGCAGACTTGTTAGCTGATCACTCATCCATTGGCAACTTGCATCATTCATTCAGTGCTATCTTAAACAATGTATTGGAAGATAGATTAACTAATAGTTCCAAGCCTCCTAACAATTTAAATGAAAATCACAAATTGTTGGAGACCCTATTTTGGAATACAATGGGTGTTTGACTTCTAATTTCTATTCCCTGTAGGGCAAAAACAGGTCATTCCTTTACTTGTATGCATAAAATACACCACATTTTTTTGTTCTGCTGATGCTATAAATTCAATATCAATTCTCTAACTGCATCAGTGATGAGCATAAAGTACATCATTTAACCTCAAATTTCTAACAGTGGAAGGCTTAAACAAGAATGGATGCTGTTATAATAATGGTGCTTCCTTTGATGTGACAACTGAGCATCCATCTCCCACCCTTTCAGATTTCTTCAGCGTGTTAGAGTAGTGAAGAATGATTTTTAGACTCATAACCAAGTTAGAGTGAAGACATTTGCCACATAATACACATGCTTCACTTTTTAAAATAAATTCTGAATCTTGGGAAACTGTTCAGTTGCAACTACCTTGCATGTTTTTTTTTTTAAGATTTATCTATTTATTTGAAAGTCAGAGTTACACAAAGATAAAGAGAGACAGAGAGAGAGAGGTCTTCCATCCACTGGTTCACTCCCCAATTGGCTGCAATGGCTGGAGCTGTGCTGATCTGAAGTCAGGAGCCAAAAGCTTCTTCTGGGTCTCCCACATGGGTGCAGAAGTCCAAGGACTTGGGCCATCTTCTACTGCTTTCCCAGGCTATACTAGAGAGCTGGATCAGAAGTGGAGAGGCCAGGAGTTGAACCAGCACTTAAATGGGATGCCGGCACTGCAGGCGATGGCTTTACCCACTATGCCACAGTGCCAGCCCCTACCTTACAGTTTCAAAAGCAGTTATTGTCCAAAGCTGTAAGAACTTAAGTATTTTCAGATGAATATGTGAATGAATGAAGGGAGTTAAAAAAATTTTAGAAGATTAGATCTAATAGGGAAGCCACCAGATAAGAAAATCAAAAAAGAAACAGTAATTTAAAGTTTATTTCAGCTATATGCAGATTATTCTGAATTTAAGGTAGCATCACATGGCATACTTCTGAGTCCATTCCCAAGGTATTCTATTGTATTTATCTCTTTTTTATAGATTTGTGCAATCTCTAGCACTAGGGGTTCATCTGGATTTGGATCACATTGCAGTGAACAAATGGATAAAAGAACTTTAGAAATGGTTAAAGCATTAGACCACTGTGATCTTAGAATATCGAGACAAATGCTGTCATTACTGTTGACATTTGGATAATAAATTCTTGTTGTAAATGCAACATTAAGTGATTTGAAGGGGGTAGTCTGTAGGAAAATGAATTGCCAAAAAGAATACACTTCCATGATATGAGCTGTCCCGTAATTGTGACTTGCTAGTGAAGCATATCATCCCAAACTGGACCTGCAGAATATCATGCCAGAAGGTCACGGGCCAAATCACTAAATTCCTTATTAATCCATTTCAGCACTATAGTCTGTGCTTTCAGTCTGGTTCCTCTCTCAGTGTGTGCTCAGAAGTCTGGCCAAAACTTTTGATTATCCAGGGGGCAGGGAAGGATTGTCTCTTGGTCTCACATCGGCTCTGCCAAACACAGGTGCCTCTTCACCGCTTTGTATCAGTCCGCCAACAAGGCCGTTGCAAGCATGGGACGAAGCTAAGGATAGCAGGGAACACTTTATTGCCCACATGCAGGGCTTAGCAAATCTGAGCCAACCTCAATGCATCTTTTAAAAAAATAAATATTCAGGATATATGTCTGTTTCCATTTATGTGAGAAAAAGATGAATCCATACAGAGATGGAGACATAGAAACAAGGCTGCTTTTACTTTTCATTTTTTATACTTTCATACTAATTGGTTTTTAATTTAAAAGTCATAGCTGTGAATAATTTGTAAAGACCTTGTCTTAAATGAAATCTTTTAAAGATCCAGTTTAGAGATTAGCATTGTAGTGTAGCAGGTTAAGCCTTTGCCTGTGATGCTGACACTTCATATGAGCACCAGTTCAAGTCCCAGATGCTCCACTTCCAACCCAGTCCCCTACTAATGCACATGGAAAAGCAGCAAAGGATGGCCCAAGTGATTAGGCCCTTGTGACTTATAGGGGAGATACAGATGAAATTCCATGCTCCTGGCTTTTTCCTGGTCCAGATTCAGTCATTGTAGTCACTTGAGAAGTGAACCAGCAGATGGAAAAACTCTGTCTCTCTGCAAATCTACCTTTCAAATATATACACATATATCTTTTAAAATATCCAGTTTAAAAATACTTGAAAAGAGCATGGTACAGCTGAAATGAACCTCTTGGAATCTGTTACCCTCTCTAGTTCCTCTCAATGGCACCAGAGGCCCCACTACTACAATTTGCAAGTTCACAGCTGCATATGTGGCTTCAGAGCCCTTAGAAGTCCTCCACACACCTAGGCCATAGGCCGTCTACTGCTGCGGAGAGATCCCACCTAGATCTTAATTGCTCATCCAGAGAAAAAGAAGCAGATAAGTGGTAGCAGTCACAGAGGGGATGGTGGTTGCAGGAGCGAATTTTGAGAATTGTTTTCCAAAGCTTAGTATTGAAATAAAAAGCTAGGCAACAATTTGCTAAGAGGCAGAAACACTTATTTGACAAAAGCATCTGGTCCAAGAGGAGATGAGGCAGAGTGCCAGAGCAGGACACCGGCTTTCAGGAAGTGCCCAGGGTTTTTAAGGCATTACTTTTTTTTCCAATTGGATCATTCTGGGGGGGGGTGTCCATTGGGCAGGGGTTTCACATATGAATGTTTATTAGCTTGGGGCTCACAGAGATTGTGTGGGTCTCCTGGAGACAGTCTGTGTCCTCCTTAGAAGCTCAAACCCCTCTTCTGCTAGCTCAGGGTGAAAGATTGCAACCACACTGAAAGTGTGATTTAAAGCTGCAAGATCACACATGCATCTTGAGAAGCTATTAGTGGGGGAGATGCCAGCTGGTCTGGAAACAAGCTTTCCACTGACAGATGGCAGTCTGCTTGTGAAGGAATTCTACCCACATCTGAGAGACTCACAGACCCCCAGCCCCACTGGACAGCCTAATAAAGCCTCATTTGTTCTTAAATTGCCACTGACCAGACAACCTCCTTCCACTTAGCATAGCCTCCCCTGTCTGCCTTCTCACCTCTCCTCATTTCTCCTAGTTTAGACACACCATTATGAGACATTCTGGCTCACTGAAGCCTTGAACATGTCTGTTTGGCTGACTCATGTGTCATATAACCAAAACTGCTCTGATCCTGGTCCTGGGGAGCATCATTTCCTTGACCAAACATTTGTATGTGGCAGAAGAATCCAATCATTCAAGTAATTAGGCTCCAATTCTGACCCACTAATGACTAGGAAATTACTTGAATGATGTACCTCAGTTTCCTGATTTACAAAGTGGGTTGAGAATGGTAAATTCTTTCTAGCATTCCGAGAGGACTGGGGAAGTGATATATGTAAGTGTCTGCTGAGCATCTATGCTATATCGCGATTGTAGGTCTGATAGAAACAGAAAGTCATCAAAGTCAGGATGCCTTCTGACATGGAGTTTGAGGTTTAGTGAGAAAGACACAATTCAGTTTTCTGAAAAGAAATGTCAACCAACAAAGGGTAAGAAATAACAAATAATTGCACACTTGGTTCAGTGTGACAAGCAAATATTTGGTTCATTTTCAAACTAAGGTATGCACCTGAACGTTCTTAGGCAAACAGGAAGTCAGTAGCCAAAACAGCTGAAGCAAATGCTGGGAAGATTGCAATCTTGTAGTTACTCAGCCAAGGAGGAACCAGAGTAAGGACCTGCATGCTAGGAAACAAATAGCTTGCTGTAAAACACGCTGAGTGTGCAGTCCCACCAGGCACCCCATCTTGCAAGACCATTCATAGTTTCCCTTCTCAATGCACTTCCTGTGTCTTGAGTACATCCATTGAGTGGAAAGGTGAGGCTGTTTCTCACAACTTGGGGGCTCATCGGGGATCTCTGTACCTGCATGGAGTGGGGGCTCTAATAGAGGGGGAGACACATCCCATCCAATTGCATGTGGCCTGCTCTATCTGGGTGCCCTATCTCACTCCAGAAGCCTGAGACTTGTTATTTGGAGGACAGCAGAGGTGCCACAGAAAAGAAAAAGCAGGTACTGCAGCAACCAAACAACCTCACATGTGAGCCAAGTAGGAAAAATTAGAGTATAAGTATTGCATTGGTATTTGGGTATTTTTGGAGGTCAAGCATTTGTCACTGACACATATCCCAAGTATGAGGCAAGTATGGAGTCCCATTTTAGTTCCATTCTCCTTCAAGGGAAACAACTGGACATGGAGCAGTTGGATCCCAAGATGTGAAGGAAACCTCCACTACAGAGGTTTGAGCTCAAGAAAAATTTGAGGTGGTGTGCAAGAAAGCTCCCCTATGGGAGACTGAATACACATGTCCAAGAAATCTCCATTATGGGACATTGAGCACACAGGAAAACTCATACACAGAGATCGGTCAAACTGGGAAATAAAAATTCTAGGTCTAGGGAAAGGAGAACTGAGGAGGCTCCCTCTGACATTTCCCTGGATAGTCCACTGGGGAGAATTTTGGAGTCCTGGGGGAACACCTCTCAAACCAGGAACAAAGAAAAGCAAAACAATGATTAAGTGTTGATGTTTTATTTGACTTAAAGATCCAATTTATGAACCCTCAGTCTTTTGGTCCAAGTTTGGCTCAGATGAAGATTAAATATACCTTGGGGCTGGCATTGTAGTGCAGTGGGTTAAAGCTCTGGCCCAAAGTGCCAGCATCCCATATGGGCGCCGGTTCTAGTCCCGGCTGTTTCACTTCTGATCCAGCTCTCTGCTATGGCCTAGGAAAGCAGTGGAAGATGGCCCAGGTCCTTGGGCCCCTGCACCCACGTGGGACACCCGGAAGAAGCTCCTAGCTCCTGGCTACTGGCTTCAGATTGGCACAACTCCAGCCATTGCAGCCATATGGGGAGTGAACCAGCAGATGGAAGACCTCTCTCTCTGTCTCTACCTCTCTCTGTAACTCTGTCTTTCAAATAAATAAAATAAATCTTCTAAAAAGAAGATTAAATATACCAAGCTCTAGTTTTCTTAATTTTGTAATTAAGAGCTGGCTTGATAGACCAAAGAAATGCAAAAGATAAAGAGAAGCACAGAAATTTTTCAAAAGAGTAAAAACAAAAAGTAAAATTTATGATTTGCACTGTAGAAGAGACAGTTAAAAAGAGAGATTAGATCAGAATATTTCTTGCAAAAGGTGGGGAAATCCCAAATTTCAACAAATAACTAGGAGTGAAATACAGAAGGGAATTCCTAAAACTGTAAATGGATGTTACAGAACCAGGAGTAACAGAGGGAGGGATTCCAGATTCCAATATTTACCATGAAGCATTACTGAAGCCTCAAATCTATTTGGCCAGGTGATAGGAAAGTTCTGGAGGAGTTCCAACCTTCCACAGAGACTCAATTACTATAATATGTAGATGAACTTCTTTTTAAAGATTTATTTATTTATTTATTGGAAAGTCAGAGTTACGCAGGAGAGGAAGAGACAGAGATCTTTCATCCACTGGCTCACTCCCTGAATAGCTTTAATGGCCAGGGCTGGGCTAGATGCAAGGAACTTCTTGATCTCCCACATAAGTGTAGAGGCCTAAGGACTTAGGCCATCTCCTGCTGCTTCCCAGGCATATTAACAAGGAGTTGGATCAGAAATGGAGCTGCTGGGACCCACATAGGTATCCATTTGGGATGCTGGTATTTCAGGTGGCATCCTAATCCATTATACCACAATTCCAGCCCTGAATGCTTCTTTTTTCAAAGGTGTGACAGACCATTGGATTATCCTAATTAATAGGTAGACAGAATCCAATGTGTACATTAATCAGAGAAAAAGAGAACTTGGCAGATTGCTTCTTTCCCCTTATTAAACCACAAATATGTATATCATCTCCACAGTAAGGATGTCTTATATTTACTAAGCATTAAATATTCACTCACTGCATGCCATATCTTGACTAGTCCCCAGTTAAAACTTTCTGGTTCTTGTGGATGCTCCCAGCTATCCCTAGAAAGATCTCAAAACCTTCCCACTCACTTTTATCTCAGGCCAATATCTTTCTCGGCCTATTCAACATGAACATATTAAATGCCCTATACCATGGAATTCAACATCTACTGATTAGGGGATGACATTGTGCTGTATCAGGTAAAGTCACTGCCAGTGACACTAGCATCCCATATGGGTGCTGGTTCAAGTCTTGACTGTGCCATTTCTGACCCAGCTCCTTGCTAATGCTCCCAGGAAAGCAATGGAAGATGACCCAAGTACTTGGACCCATGTGGGAGACCCAGAAGTAGCTCCTGTCTCCTGGCTTCAGCATGACCAGCCCTGGCCATTATCTCTGCCTTTCAAACAAATGAAACAAATCTTCTTTAAAATCTACCAATTTTAGACTTTTACTAATTATAGGTTATAGTTTGAAGCAATTTACTGTTATGATTTATGAAATCTGTGAAATGATCAGCCCAAACATCTTGGGGAACACCTTGATGCTAAAATTATTGTGGGTAAATAAAAGAATTCAATGGACTATAAATAACTGTAGATTATAATTTTATTTTTCTAAGTTATTCAGAGTCAACCCTCTGTGAAAACCATGAAACAGTCTATACTTCTAGTCTAAATCTATCTCTCTGGCATTCTTGATCAGAGGGAGTTCCCCAGAAGTTCTGCAAAGGAGAAAAGATGGTTAATTTATTAAGCACTTCTCATTCTTTTTTTCTTTTTTTTTATTTTTACAGGCAGTTAGACAGTGAGAGAGAGACAGAGAGAAAGGTCTTCCTTCTGTTGGTTCACCCCCCAGATGGTCGCTATGGTTGATGCGCTGTGCTGATCTGAAGCCAGGAGCCAGGTGCTTCCTCCTGGTCTCCCATGCGGGTGCAGGACCCAAGCACTTGGGCCATCCTCCACTGCCTTCCCAGGCCACAGCAGAGAGCTGGACCAGAAGAGGAGCAACTGGGACAGAACCGGTGCCCCAACTGGGACTAGAACCCAGAGTGCCAGCACCACAGGTGAAGGATTAGGCTAGTGAGCCATGGCACTGGCCACTTCTCATTCTTAAAGTCATAATGCCCTTGCTATTTGCTATATGATGCAGTCACATTAGAAAATATCAAGGGGGGTTGGCGCCATGGCTCACTTGGTTAATCCTCCACCTGCAGTGCCAGCATCCCATATGGGCACCGGGTTCCAGTCCTGGTTGCTCATCTTCCAGTCCAGCTCTCTGTTGTTGCCCAGGAGGACCATGGAGGATGGCCCAAGTCCTTGGGCCCCTGCAACCACATGGGAGAACAGGAAGAAGCACCTGGCTCCTGGCTACAGATTGGCACACTGCCAGCCATGGCAGCCATTTGGGGAGTGAACCAATGGAAGGAAGACCTTTCTCTTTGTCTCTCTCTGTCTCTGTCTCACTGTCTATAACTCTGTCAAATAAATTTTGAAAAAAAGAAAATATCAAAGGAAGGTGGCCAAGATGTAATAGAGAAGATACCTTATGATAAAAAAGTAAGAAAACATATGAGGCAACTTCAAAAATCAAGTACAAATATAAATGTTATTTGTTTACATAAGCTCCATGAAGTTCCAGACATTTTTAAAACAGTGATACTTGGCATTTAGTTCATTTGCAAACAATTGTGGCTCCTAGTAATTTGACCATGTCAATGCAGGGTTTTACATTATTAACTAAAGAAAACTGAATGTTCTTTAAAGATTTTTAAGATTCTAGAACAGGGGCTGGTGCTGTGGTGTAGTGGGTTAAAGCCCTGGCCTGCAGTGCCAGTATCCCATATGGGTGCCATTTCAAGTCCTAGCTGCTTGCTCTGCTTCTGATCCAGCTCCCTGCTAATGTGCCTCAGAAAGTACCAGAGTGATTAAGACTTTGACCCGGCCGGCACCGTGGCTTAATAGGCTAATCCTCCGCCTTGCGGTGCCGGCACACCGGGTTCTAGTCCCGGTTGGGGCGCCGGATTCTATCCCAGTTGCCCCTCTTCCAGGCCAGCTCTCTGCTATGGCCCGGGAAGGCAGTGGAGGATGGCCCAAGTGCTTGGGCCCTGCACCCGCAAGGGAGAGCAGGAGAAGCACCTGGCTCCTGGCTTCGGACCAGCGCGATGTGCTGTCTGCAGCGGCCATTGGAGGGTGAACCAATGGCAAAAAGGAAGACCTTTCTCTCTGTCTCTCTCTCTCACTGTCCACTGTCAAAAAAAAATTAAAAAAAAGACTTTGACCCCAATTTGGAGACACAGAAGAAGCTCCTGGCTCCTGGCTTTGACCTACTCATCCCTTGTCATTGCAATTATTTGAGGAGTGAACCAATGGATGGAAGACCTCCCTCTCTCTCTCTCTCTGTTTCTCTATGTGTGTGTGTGTATGTGTCTGCCTTTCTCTGTAAATCATTCAAATAAATAAAGTGAATCTTCACAAAAAAGATTATAGAACAAAAATAACTCAGAATAGGCCAAATGAGGTGTGTGATATAGATTCATAACTACTTCCTGTAGAAATAGTCAAAAAATTGTTCTTGTTTGATGAAAGAAATGAAGAAACATTGTCATGATGAAGGACTGCCTAGTGAAGATTGCCCACATGTTTTCCTGCTAAAGCTTTGGCTGACTTTCTTGAAGCTCTTTCCAAGTAAGTGATGTTATCATGCTCAATGATCATACTCCAGAAATACAACAAGCAAGACTCCTTGAGCATCTGAAAAACCATTTGCATAACATTTACTCTTGATAAATCTGTTTTGTCTCGACCATCTCCCACTCTGGTTAGCCATTTCTTCATTGGGTTTTGTCTTCAGGATCATTTTGCTAAGTCTATATTTCATCTCTTCTTAAAAATTCTTCCAAGAAATACTTCAGGGACTACTGAAAATTTCTGTAGAAAATTCTACTGTTATCTGAAGTTGATCTAAGTGCATCAAGTTTAGAACACATCAAAGAGTGTTTGCTCCATTTGAGCTTTTTTTTTAACTTTTATTTAATAAGTATAAATTTCAAAAGTACAACTTTTGTCTTTTTGGTTTTTTTCAACTTTTAATAAATATAAATTTCCAAAGTACAACTTTTGGATTATAGTGGCTTTCCCCCCCACCATAACCTCCCTCTCACCCACAACCATCCCATCTCCCACTCCCTCTGCCATCCCATCCTTCATCAAGATTAATTTTCAATTATCTTTATATACAGAAGATCAACTTAGTATATACTAGGTAAAGATTTCAACAGTTTGCATCCACATAGATACATAAAGTATAAAGTACTGTTTGAGTACTAGTTTTACCATTAACTCATATAGTACAATACATTAAGGACAGAGATCCTACAAGGTAAGTGTACAGTGACTCCTGTTGTTGGTTTAACAATTGACACTATTATTTATGACATCAGTAATTACTTGAAGCTCTTGTCACGAGCTGCCAAGGCTATGGAAGCCTCTTGAGTTCACAAACTCCAACTTTATGTAGACAAGGCCATAATCAAAGTGGAAGTTCCCTCCTCCCTTCAGAGAAAGGCACCTCTTTCTTTGATGGTCTGTTCTTTCCACAGGAATCTCACTCACAGAGATCTTTCATTTAGGTCATTTTTTCCCACAGTGTCTTGGCTTTCCATTGTCTTGGCCTGAGAAACTCTCATGGGCTCTTCAGCCAGATTCGAATGCCTTAAGGGCTGATTCAGAGGCCAGAGTGTTGTTTAGGGCATCTGCAATTCTATGAGTCTGCTGTGTATCTCATTTCCCATGTTGGATCATTTTCTGCTTTTTAATTCTATCAGTTATTATTAGTAGACACTAGTCTTGTTTACATGATCCCTTTGACACTTAATCCTATCTTTATGATCAATTATGAACTTAAGCTGATCACTTTGACAAGTATGATGGCATTGGTACATGCCACCTTGATGAGATTGATTTGGAATCTCCTGGCACATTTCTAGCTCTATCATTAGGGTCAAGTCCGAGTGAGCATGTGCTGAACTGTACACTCTTCCCTCTCTTATTTCCACTCTTATATTTAACAGGGATCACTTTTCAGTTAAATTTAAATACCTAAGAATAATTGTGTATTAATTAAGGAGTTCAACCAATGATATTAAGTAGAACAAAAAAATACTAAAAGAAATAAAAATAGTAAGTTGTTCCTTGACAGGACAAGGACTGATCAAGTCATTGTTTCTCATAGTGTCCATTTCACTTCAACAGGTTTCCTTTTAGGTGCTCAGTTGTCACCGATCAGGGAGAACACATATTTGTCCCTTTAGGACTGGTTTATTTCACTCAGCATGATATTTTTCAGATTCCTCCATTTTGTTGCAAATGACCAGATTTCTTTTTTTTTTACTGTTGTATATTATTCTATAGAGTACATATCCCATAATTTCTTTATCCAGTCTTCTGTTGATGAGCATTTAGATTGATTCCATGTCTATTGTGAATTGAGCTGCAATAAACATTGAGGTGCAGACAGCTCTTTTATTTGCCAATTTAATTTCCTTTGGGTAAATTCCAAGGAGTGGGATGGCTGGGTCATGTGGTAAGGCTATATTCAGGTTTCTGAGGAATCTTCTATTTGAGCTTTTGAGCCAGAATTGTGAAACATGAATCAGATGAGATATCTGCAGTGTTGGCCATTGTTTCTTTTTTTAATTTTTTTTTTAACTTTTTGCCAGGCAGAGTTAGACAGTGAGAGAGGTCTTCCTTCCATTGGTTCACTCCCCTAATGGCCACTATGGCTGGAGCTGCACCAATCTGAAGCCAGGAGCTGGGTACTTCCTCCTGGTCTCCCATGTGGGTGCAGGGACCCAAGCACTTGGACCATCCTTCACTGCCCTCCTTGGCCATAGCTGAGAGCTGGACTGGAAGAGGAGCAACTGAGACTAGTACCTGGTGCCCCAACTGGGACTAAAACCTAGGGTGCTGGCACCACAGATGGAGGATTAGCCAAGAGAGCCATGGCCCTGGCTGGTCATTGTTTCTAATGTTGATCATCAGTCCCTTTTAAGTCATGATCAAGGTGAGGTTTTTCCATAAATTGATATAGGTGATCTGACATTGTAGGGTTCACATTCAACATTGTCTTTTTCCTTCTTAAAACAAGTTATTCTTTTGTAAATTGTTGATTCCTTTGAGGTATTGTCCCCATACACTTTTTTTTAACAAATGATCAGTGATTTCACCATTCTTAAATCCAAGATTTACCACCAATTTGATATTTATTTTTGCTCAAGCTTAGCAGAATTTGTGTTGCTCTGATAGGGGCTTTTTCCAAATTGATGTCTATTCTTGTTAGTGCTTCAAACTATATACTTTTAAGACATATCATAACAAGGTAGGGTGGACACCAAAACATCTTCAAACAGAGGCACTCACAGGACCCTGACAGTTTATGAAATAGAAAAGTTCTAAAACCAAGTCTAAAATTTATTTTTGAAATCCATCAGAAGAATCAAATCTCCCTCAACTCTACAATGACACTATTTTAACGTAAATAGCAGTAACCTTTACTTAAAATATTTTAGTATGTTGACTCGAGAAACCTTAAGACATGCAATTAAACTTTTAAAACATAAGGTTGACATCTCAACCCATCATAGAACATATTGTTGCTTTCAATAAAGCCATGTGAAATTAAAGAGAGCTCTTCAAAGCATCAAACATCTAAATTCACATGTATAGTGTGTCTGGACTTACAGAACATTTACAGTTTGTGAATGATGGATGTTACTTGATGATTTCTGATGGGCATGTTGTATTTTCCCAACTAGACAGAAATAAAGTTTAATACCCCCTCTTATGTGCTCACCAGTTCCACTATTTGTTAAGCATCTAGCACAGTACTAGATACATAATAATGGTGCTAAAATGTACATTTTTCATTACTAAATACTGTGCAAGTGTTTTATTTACCTTCACAGCTGTTCACATGAATGAGGAAACCGGTCATACAGCCAGAAAATGGCAGAGCTAGAATTCCCACACAGTTTATGTGATTCCCAAGCCCTTGAGCCCATGCCCATATTGCACTGGTGTCCAGTAAGTGACTCACCTCCTTCCAATTTCCTCCTCTCTATCTTCAAAATGGATTCTTGTGTTCTGGTCATCACTGACATATTTATCCAAACTAATGCTGAAAGGGCATCCTGTGACTTCATGTCAATATGAAATAGATAAACACTTTTATAGTCAATCTTGTTTTCATACCAGTTTTCCAGCAGCCCCACTTCTAGAGATGTAGCTAAAGTATATATTCACACAAAAATAAAAAATAATGCTCAAACTGTGTTTAGTAATGCCTACTATAGCATTGCTTGCAAAGAAAATGACTGGAAATTACCTAAATGCCCATGACTAAGAGACTGGCAAAATATTTTTTCAATGCAAAACTATGTGGTCCTAGAAAGTAATAAGATAGAGATGTGTGTATGGCTGTGGTAACAACTATAACAAATATTGCATCAAAAAGAAAAGAATGTTATATGGAACACAACATCACTATTGATTAGTTAAGCTACATAAAATCTATACAGTAAATTTTATACATAAAATCTGTAACAGTAAGTCATTTTGAATGTATTTCCCAATTTATCTTCCTTTACCAATAAAAATGCTTCTGTCTCTGAACTTGTACTCAGCACTTAGATTAAGAGCTAACAGCAAAGTTGAGACAGGGGAAAGATTAGCCATAGTAGAAGTCCTTAGCAGACAGGAAGGAAATGAAAGCCTCACCTCAGGGTTGAGGGACTGTGGGAGGAAGAGAGAGCTGTTGAGTTGGCAGAGGGTTGGATGTATATGATGAAAACTCTGCCTCCCTGGAGGCTCTTGCTCCTTTTCTGACTGACTTGAAGACACTGTCTCTCATGGCCTGTGGTACACTGCACATGAGGTGTGCTGAGACAAACAGCCCAGATTGGTGGGCAAGTTCTCCCTAGCCGCAGGATGGTAAGGGGGTGTTTAGGTCCCTATGTCTCTTGAGTGCTTAGTTTCCCAGGGCATCTTCCAAAGATGGGGTGTGGGGAAAGATGAGGCAAAGGATTATCCAGCCCTGTCACAGGGAACTGCAGCTGAGCCAGGCTAGACCCAGCCAGGGGAGTACAGCCTCAGGTATACTGGCATCAGGCTTTAAAAGCAGACACCAGCAGGATGACCAAGGGCACAAAATATGGCCATACCCATCCCACAGGCACAAGTAAGAGCCAGGTTAAGTGCCTCATGGGGCTGTATTGAGAAGGAGTGCTAAAGGATGGAGCAGTCTCTGGAAAGGCATTAAGTCAAAGTGCATAGTGAGGGAGCACTAACAAGAAAAAAGATAGCCTATCAGAGTAAATGGAGAAGCTGCAGTTTGTATATCCATATGTAGGGAATGAGTCAGTCTGTGGCCCACTACCCACAAGTACCTTGAACAAAATTTCAAGAATACTTAGGTCACTTCTAGGAAGTGGAACTGGAGGTCAAAGGATATGAAAGGAGGGAAATTTTAGTACATTAGCAGAGAATTTTTTAAAAAGAAATTTGTTTATTTATTTGAAAAGCAAAGTTACAGAGAGGGAGATATATCTACCAGCCAGGGTTCACACTCCAAATAGTCATAATGGCTGCAGCTGGGCCTGTCCAAAGCCAGGAGCCAGGTTTCCCACATGCATGTAGGGGCCCAAGTACTTGGAACATCTGCTGGTTTCTCAGGTGCATTAGCAGGGGCCTTGATAGGAAGTAGAATAGCCAGTACTGGAACCAGCTCCCATACAGAATACCAGCATCACAGGTGACCGTTCTACCCATTACTTTACAATGCTGGCTCCAGCAGAGAATTTTTAAAGCATTTTAAATAATAAAACATCCCTAAAGTTGTACTCATGAAACTGTATTCCTTAAAAAATAAATTTAAAAAAAGAAAAGAAGATAAACAAACACCAGAAAATGTGGCAAGTTCCACTTCCACTTTATGCTCTATTTCTGCATAAAAAATTAAAATAGATCTTTGCTATAAACCAGTGACTTCTTATATTTGCTTGATCATTGATGAACTTCAGAGTCATTTTCAAATGAAAAGGGATTCAAATTTGTGAGTTCATCTCATTTACAGCTCACTGAATCAGTAGTGTCAGATTAACTCTTGCATTGCACATCTCAGAAAGAATTCCCAATGTGAATTGATTAGCCTTATTAAATATCCATGTCTTCATTTATTCCATAAGTATTTTTGAAATTTATTATGTAGTGGGCACTTTTATAGAAACTGATATATAGTGCTGAATAAACAAAATCCACATTCCCAGGAATTTCCATCCTAGTGGGAGAGAAAATGAACACACAGGCAAATTGGAACTACCGTAATCTCAGAGAGTGGAACATGTGATGATAAAAATCAATCAGTAAATTAGAGGTGGGACTTGAGCACCTCCTTGACTTGCATCCTGTGGTCTGCTTTAAGAAAAATCAGGAGAAAAGAAAGCTAGGCATCAGAAGCAATGTAAAGATAGGTGGCAGGCCTATTAAAGGTTGCTCTGTACAGTGATCTGCCCTCAAAGAGACCCAGCAGGCCAGTCCACTACAGTGGCTTTTAATGTGGGAAGCCTGGGATTCAGCAGAAATCAGCTTATGAAGAGCCCTGGCAGCTCTGCCAGGCAAGAGTTGGATCACTGGAAATGGACCTGCCCTGGAGTCGAAGGATGCCCAGGTCAGAGCCACAGATCTTGCAGGCTACAAGCTGAAAAGCCCTTCACTTGGCCAAGTTTCCAAAGTGACCACCACTGCTGAGGGTACAGCCAAGCAGGGTCAGTAACATTGCAGGCAGAAGATGCCACTAGCCTTAACCTTACCACCTCTCCTGCCAGGCCAGCTAGGTAATGGAAGTCAACAGGGTGCCTTCCCCAAGGAGGTTCACACCTCCCTTAGGCTGTACCCCATGTGAAGAGATAGATAGGTCTGGGCCTCATAACTTACAAGGCCTTAAAGCTCACCAGATTATTATCAGGCCCCTTCTGTCAGTTCTTTCCTTTTTTTAAAATATTTATTTTATTTACTTGAAAGTCAGAGTTACACAGAGAGACAAGAGGCAGAGGGAGAGAGATAGAGAGGTCCCCCATATGATGGTTCACTCCCCAGTTGGCCACAACAGCCAGACTGTCAATTTCTATTTGGCTTACACAGCACCTTTCTTAGGTCCTCTAATGATGACTCTGTCCTTTGTATCTAGCCCACTTAGGGCCTCATTCCTTTGTAATCATAGCCTCTACTCTAACATCAAGGGTTCTACTCCCCACCTCTGTGTATTGATGGTCCTTTCCCCTACTTAATGTTGTATGGTTGTCCAGAATTTCTCTACAGACAAACACCTCTACCTGAAAAAGTTGAGTGGCCTTTCTCCTGATCTTGGTTGGGATCAGCTTTAAACCACATTTATCAAACAGTCCTCACAAGGGTCCAGAGACACCACCACCATCATTTCCTCTCCTCTATAAAATCTTCTCATTACCTGGTTAATGCCACTCTTAGGATCATTGGTTTCTATTCTTACCCTGTCTTTTATACTACAGTGTCTGTTTAAGTGTTTACAGGAGTTAATAATGGAATGAACCAAGGCATTCAGCAACCAGGCAGTCAACCAAATGCTGTTGCTGCTACAGGGATATACTTGACTCCCCACCCAGGAGATAGTGGCTTGAGACAATGCCCCATGACAGTGAAGAGTATCTCCTTGCCCCATTCCAGCAGGAAGTAGCTCTAAAGACAGATCATTGTCCCTCTAACCCTCCTGGACTTTTGGGACTAATGTAATCCCATACAACTCCTGCTTCATAAAAAACTAAAAGTGGAGGATGTTAGTAAAATGGTGCAATCTTATCTATGGTGTGAACTACACCCTGACACCATCCTAGGCTCTAGCCCCCACTGCCATTGCTGGAAGCCAGGTAGCCACATGGCTCAACCACTGGTGTCAAGCTCCACCCCCATCCTAATGGGATTTGCTGCTCCTACTTCCCTGCCTGCCCCCTGGCAAAGTTTTAAAAGGACCTCTCTCTTTCTCTCCGTGTCCTGATCTCTGTCTCTCTCTTATACTCTTCTTCTCCCTCCTTTCCTTCTTTGCTCCTTCCCACTGGTATGTTGGGATTCCCCCAATAAACTCTTTCCCTTAAAAAAATCAATCATTAGGGGCTGGCACTGTGGCACAGTGGGTTAATGTCCTGGCTGGAAGTGCCAGCATCCCATATGGGCACTGGTTCGAGATCCAGCTGCTCCACTTCCAACATAGCTCTCTGCTATGGCCTGGGATAGCAGTAGAAAATGGCCCAAGTCCTTGAGCCCCTGCACCTGCGTGGGAGATCCAGAAGAAGCTCCTGGCTCCTGGCTTTAGATCAGTGCAGTTTCCAGCTGGTGTGGCCATCTAGGGGTGAACCATTGGATGGAAGACCCCCCCCTCCGCCTCTCCTCTCTCTGTGTAACTCTGACTTTCAAATAAATAAATAAATCTTTAAAAAATCAATCAGTAGGCTGGCACCATGGCTCACTTGGCTGATCCTCTACCTGTGGCACTGGCACCCCAGGTTCTAGTCCTGGTTGGGGTGCCAGATTCTGTCCTGGTTGCTCCTCTTCCTGTCCAGCTCTCTGCTGTGGCCCAGGAGGGCAGTGGAGGATTGCCCAGGTGTTTGGGCCCTGCACCCACATGGGAGACCAGGAGGAAGCACCTGGTTCCTAGCTTTGGATCAGCACAGCACGCCGGCCCTTGGCAGCCATTTTGGGGGTGAACCAATGGAAGGAAGACCTTTATCTCTGTCTCTCTCTCTCACTGTCTAACTCTGCCTGTCAAAAAATCAATCAGTAAAGTAAAGAAAGTTAGTAGGTGCAGGGATTATATTGAATAGTATTCTTACTGGACTTCAAGGAAGTAGTTGTCCTTTAATAACATACTTTGAAGGAAAAATAACTCCAATGTCGGTCTTTGATTCTTTAAAGACTTATTTATTTAAAAGGAAAACTTACAGTGGAGATGGGGAAGAGTGAGAAAGGGAGAGAGAGAGGAAGAGGGAGAGGGAGAAATGCTTTTAGCTACTGGTTCACTCCCAAAATGACTACAGCTGCCAGGGCTGGTCCTTGCTGAAGCCAAGGAGCCAAGGACTCCATACAGGTGGCAGAGGCCCTAGCATTTGGGTCATCATCCACTGCATTCCTGGGCACATTAACAGGGAGCTGGATCAGTAGCAGAGCAGCCAGGACTCAAACTGGTATCATATGGGTTGCTGGCATTTCAGGCTGTGGCTTAACCTGTTGTGACACAATGCCAGCCCCTTTTAATAACATTTTAACAACATAAAACAGCACTATAGAAGGAATGCTACTGCAAGTCTGACACAAAACATGATAAGATAGCACAAATTATGGGAGTATGAGGAAGGTAGAGCATTTATCTGAAGTTTCTTGCATTTGGAACATTATAGGGCATGAAATTAGCATGCATATGTGTGAAAGTAGAGGTTTTATGTATTTATCTATTTTAACTTTTTATTTACTTATCTGAGAGCAGAGACACACAGAGAGGAATAAAGAGAAAGAAAGAGCTCCCATCCTTACCAGAAAGAGAGAAGTCTTCCATCCACTGGTTCACTCCCCATATGATCACAATGGCCAGAGCTGTGCTGATCCAAAGCCAAGAGCCAGGAGATTCTTCAGGGTCTCCCATGCAGGTACAGGGGCCTAAGGACTTGGGCCACCTTCCACTGCTTTCCCAAGCCATAGCAGAGAGCTGCATTGGAAATGGAGCAGCCAGGACTCAAGCCAGTGCCATAAAGGGTTGCTGGCACTGTAGGTGGCAGGTAAACTGTAGGTTTACCAGCTTTGCTACAGTATTGGCCCCAAGATCTAAGAATCATAACTTATAAAACCCCTCCTAAAATTGTGGATTAGGATATCTGAAAAATGTGGATCTGAATCGTGCTTTGCTTACCTTCTAGCCATGTGAATTAATTGACCCCTCTAGCCTTTAGTTTCCCCATACATAAAACATAGATTAGGGGCCAGCATTGTGGCAGATCAGGTTAAGTTGTCACTTGCTATGCTGGCATCCCATATCAGAGTGCTGGTTCAAGTCCAGGTGCTCTGCTTCTGATCCAACTTCCTACATACACCTGAGAAGGCAGTGGAAAATGGCTCAAGCACTGAGTCCCTGCTACTCACATTGGAGATCAGGGTGAAATTTCAGGAACCTGGCTTTGACCTAGCATTTGCCGCCATATGGGGGAGTGAATCAGTGGATGAAAGATCTCTCTCTCTCTCTCTTTGTAACTCTGCCTTTTGATAAATAATAAACCTTTTAGAAACTTGGATCAGGGCCGGTGCCATGGCTCACTTGGTTAATCCTCTGCTGTGGCACCAGCATCCCATATGGGCACCAGGTTCTAGTCCCAGTTGCTCCTCTTCCAGTCCAGCTCTCTGCTGTGGCCCGAGAAGGCAGTGGAAGATGGCCCAAGTGCTTGGGCCCCTGCACCCACATGGGAGACCAGAGGGAGGCACTTGGCTCCTGGCTTCAGATCAGTATAGCTCTGGCTGTAGTGGCCATTTGGGGGATGAACCAACAGAAGGAAGACCTTTCTTTCTGTCTCTTTCTCTCTCACACTGTCTAACTCTATCTGTCAAATAAGAAAAAAGAAACTTGGATCACTTAGAAATATGGATGAATAGATTTGTGTGGGTGACACTGCCAGATTCCAGAGACATAAAAATGAATAATATAAAAGCCTTCACCCTCACAAAATGCACACTCTAGTGGGTGAGAGCCATCTACACCATCCTTCTAATACTGCACAGTAATCCCTCTGGACAGAAGTGGTTGCTGTCATCACACCTGTGGCAGAGATTGCAGGCTCTTTTATGTCCACTTCTCCTTTCCTTCTGGCTTTGTACTTGCATCAGACCTTAGGCCTCTGAAATCAGAGCCATGTAGCAGTGCTAGTAGAAGTTTGAGAGTAGGGGGATCAGGGGCACTTTGAAACCAATACATCTCATGGCCAGAATGTCACCATTTATATTCTCTTCTACTGCCACAATAGCCAAGGAAGTCAAATGCTGTGGATAGTGCAATTACAGGATGGAAGAGACTCCACGAACTCCATCAGCAGAGCTTTTTTTTTTAACTTTTATTTAATGAATATAAATTTCCAGTGTACAGCTTATGGATTACAATGGCTTCCCCCCCCATAACTTCCCTCCCACCCACAACCCTCCCCTCTCCCGCTCCCTCTCCCCTTCCATTTGCATCAAGATTCATTTTCAATTCTCTTTATATACAGAATATCAATTTAGTATAAAGGTTTCAACAGTTTGCACCCACATAGAAACACAAAGTGAAACATACTGTTGGAGTACTAGTTATAGCATTAAATCACAATGTACAGCACATTAAGGACAGAGATCCCACATGAGGAGCAAGTGCACAGTGGCTCCTGTTGTTGACCCAACAAATTGACACTCTAGTTTATGGCGCCAGTAACCATCCTAGGCTGTCGTCATGAGTTGCCAAGGCTATGGAAGCCTTCCAAGTTTGCCGACTCTGATCATATTTAGACAAGGTCATAAAAGACAGAGTGAGGATAGTAACCAATGATCCTAAGAGTGGCATTTACCAGGTTTGAACAATTATACAGCATTAAGTGGGGAAGAGGACCATCAGTACACACATGTTGGGAGTAGAGCCATTGGTGGTAGAGTAGAGGTTATGATTACAAAGGAATGAGGCCCAAGTGCACTAGACAGGGCCTAGAACAAAGGACAGAGTCATTATTAGAGGAGCTAAGAAAGGTGCTGTCTAAGCTACAATTAAGTTTTCTGATTGAGAGGCAAATAGAACCTGATAGAAGGGGCTTGATAATAATCTGGTGGGCTTTAGGCCTTGTAAATTCAGAGGCCCAGACCTATCTATCTCTTCACATGGGGTATATCCTAAGGGAGGTGTGAACCTCCTAGGGGAAGGCACTCTGTTGACTTTCATTACTTGGCTGGCCTGGGAGGAGAGCTGGCCAGGTAAAGGCAGGGGGCATCTCTAACAAGAAATTTACAGTTCTGCCTGCAATGTTGCTGACCCTACTTGACCATCCCCTCAGCTGCAGTGGTCACTTTGGAAGTTGGGCTGAGTGAAGGGCTTTTCAGCTTAGAGCCAAGAAGATCTGTGGCTCTGACCTGGGCATCCTTCGACTCCAGGGCAGGTCCATTTCCAGTGATCCAACTCTTGGCAGAGCTGCCAGGGCTCTTCACAAGCTGACTTCTGCTGAAGCCCAGGCTTACCACATTGAAAGCCACTGCAGTGGACTGGCCTGTTGGGTCTCCTTGAGGGCAGATCACTGTACAGATCAGCCATTAATAGGCCTGCCACCCATTGCTTCTGCAGAGCTTTTAGAGGAGCTGCCCAAGAGAATAACCCAGACCTGCAGCCAAATTTGACTGGCTAAGTGACAAACTTCTGTTAATTTACCAAGAGTTATTGGTTGTAAATGACTACAGCATGCTCTTGCTTCACTAATTCACAAACGCCCTGCAAAAGACATTCTGAAAAAGCCAAAGAGCAGTGAGTACTCACTGGTGAGTGGAATGACAGCCAGGAGAAGAGGTGAAGAATGACCATGAGAACAGAAGGAGGCAGTACAAGGGCCCTGAGGATTGAGAGGGCCTGGAAATTGGGGAAACTGTAGGTCGTTCAGGTGAGCTAGGATACAAAGAGAAAGGGTGGGGACATGGGAAGACAGAAGAGGGAAGTCAGAGCAAACTGGAAGGCCTGTGGGCCAGGTTAGTAGCTTGTATTACTAATCAGTTAGTACTGTATCATGGAGAACATGGGAACAATGGGGCTGGGGAGGAGGAGACTTTGAGCAAAGGCTGACATGCTCCTCTGTGTTTAGAGAATGGATTGAGGATGGGCTAGAAATAAGCAAACAAGATCAAAGTATACCACTTATGGAAAGTACCTCCTATAGTATCTGGCAGACAGAAATATGTGGCTTCCCTTTTCCCTTCTTCTGCTCATTTATTAAGGTAATTGGAAAAACTTGTCCTCTCTGTAACTCAGAAATCTTAGTGATGGAAAGAAATGCTTCTTCAAAAATAAATGCTTTATTATATAAAAAGATATACACAAAATGTTCATTAAAAATGGAATTGAAAAATTAAATTTAAATTTAAAAAGTTTACTTCTTCACATTTCAATGAAGATCAAGACACTTTTGTGAATCACGATACTTTGCCATTTAATTCATCCCTAAGAACTGAGGTTTCTGGGAATTTAAACATGGTATTGCTGGATTTTTACATTAGTAACTAAAGAAAACTGCATGTCTTTAAAAAAAGTTTTAAGATTATAAAACATGAAGTCATAGGGAGCCCAAACAGAATTATGGTATAGATGCCTAGCTATATCCCATGGAAATTCTCACAAACTTACCCCTTTTTGATGAGCTAAATGACCAATGCATTGTTGTAGTGCAGAAATACTCCTTGGTGAAGCTTTTTCAGGGGTTTTTCTGCTGGAGCTTTCAGATGTGATCATTCTCTGTTTCTGCTTTGACTGGACCACTTCCATCTCTTGGTAGCCATTGTCTTGATGTGCTTTGACTTAGGAATCATACTGGTAAATTCATGTTTCATCTCGCATTGTTGCAGGATGATGAAAGCCATCTCAGTTCTTATCTCACATTAAAGAAGAATTTCCATGCAGACAGGGACAGTGAGCAAAGCAAAATTTATTGCAAGTGAGAAACCCCTTGTTGCAGCAGTGAGGAGTGTGGTTCCAAGAGAGCATCTCCCAGTTAAGCCTGTGAGGGCTAGCCATTTTATACATATAGTTGCTCTCTCTGGTTCCTTTCTGAAAACCATTCCTAGATTTAGCAAATCAGGGAGGAGTAGACTAACAGCCAATCACAAAGCAGGGATAAAAAGCAATCGGAAGGGTAGAATAGCAACCAGAGGGGGAGGGTAACAATTAGAAGACTAGAATAACCAACCAATCAGGAGCAAGGCTTACAATGCTGTATAGTCTTCTCTTGGCATAAAACTAAGTGTGGTTAAGACAGCTTCCAGGGAGAAGCACGCACTTTGTCCACTCTTCAAGGGCTTTTGTCTCTTTCTCACTCTGATAGGGATATGACCTAATGAGTTACCTAGTGTAACTCCTCATATTATTGCAGTGTTTGCAAGAAGTGCTTTTAGTTAAAAATCTTTCTATTGAAAACTGAATATTTCTATAGCTGTTCTGGGAACAACAGTTTTTGCACACCCACTGAGCAAAAATGTTAGTCTTTAGTTTTTCTAGTCAGAATTATGTGAGCTGAACAGTGGAGATGTCTGTACTGTTGGCTATTGTTTCTGTTGCTATTCATCAGTCCTCTTCAATTAGGGTATGAACAAGCCTAATGTTATCCTTGCAGATTGATGTGGATGGTCTGCCACTGTGGAAATTATCTTTAACATCACCTCATCCCTTCTTAAATAAATTTACCACTCATAAATTGCTGATTTCCTTGAGGCCTTGTCCGCATAAAATTGCCACAAAGCATCCATGGGGTTACAATTTTCCCATCCATGCTGCACCATCAAGATAGTGTTCATTCTTCTTTTCCTGCAGAATTTATATTGCTCTGATAAGGGCTTTTTCAAATTGATGTCTTTACCTTCTTAGTGCCCCAAACTAGATCTTGGGCAAACAGATTGTTACAAATTACTATGAGTTTATTTTGATGCAGATTTTTTAAATCCACACATACTTTTTTTATAGTGAGCATTTAAATGAACTTCCTGAGGAGCAGCCCATATTATAAGTTATTTACAAAATGGAAGGCTATGTTAACTGACTGAGGAGCTGTCCGTATTATAGCATTAAGTGAGAAACGCAAGTTGCAGAGTAATATACATTGCATAGTTCCATTACTGAAGACATAAATAAATAAGCAAACATATAGTTCAAGCTGTTATAGTTCTATTACTGAAGACATAAAATAAATAAGAAAATAGATAATTCAGGGCAGAGCCAAGATGGCGGAAGAGTGAGGGCGTGCACCAACAGTCCGGGAAAAGATAGTTTAACAAAAGTGGAGTTACTGTACCATCAGGAAGAGACTCAGAAAAAAAACTGCAGAGGAAACTCTTCTGGATCTAGTAGATGTGACACAGAAGACCTACAGGGAGAGCAAGGTGTCCCACTGCCCCGCCAAGCCGTACCGCGGGAGCAAAGCCACGAGATCGGAGCCGCGAGATCGGAGCCACAAGAGCGGGGAACCCAGCGAGCCCAGCGACAGAAGCCCAGCCACAGAATTTGAGCCCCAGCGCTGGAAGGAAAGGTAACCTGAGACATTGGATGGGAAGGTTAGAGCGTGGTCTGAGACCCCACGGGGGGAAACTGCACCAGGCTGACTGGAGGAGAGAAAAAAAAGTGAATAAATAAGGGAAACCGACAGGGTCACTAGCCTCTCTCTCCACTCAGCTTACAAAGATGAGCAAGACAAAGAGCAGGCACCATTTTACATATGTAAAACAAACTCCATAACCTAGGCAACACGGTGAGCTGTGTGGAATTTCTTCCCAACTGAGTCTAAAAAAAAGTGAGAGAGAGAGAGAGCAAGAGAGCAAGCCAGATAACAATCTGTGTGAGTCACCTTGGGCACACCCTTAACCCTGAAGAACCAAACAGACCTCTTTGGCCACACCTCCAAGATGCCAAACAAACATAAAAACCAAGGTAACAAGAGCAAGGAAGACACTATGATGCCCCCAAATGAAAAAGACACCCCAATTCAAGATTATGAAGATGATGAGATAGAAGAAATGCAAGAAGCGGATCTCAAAAAATTGGTAAGATCATTAAGAAGCTCTCAAAAACAAATTCTTGAATTACAGAAATCCTTAATGGACAAGATAGAAAATCTTTCTCGTGAAAATGAAATATTAAGGAGGAATCAAAATGAAATGAAACAACTAGTAGAACAAGAAACTGTGATAGTGACGAGAAACCATAATGAAATGAAGAATTCAATAGATCAAATGACAAACACATTAGAGAGCCTTAAAAACAGAATGGGTGAAGCAGAAGAGAGAATATCGGACTTAGAAGACAGAGAACAGGAGAGGAAACAGGCAAATCAAAGAAAAGAAGAGGAAATTAGAAATCTAAAAAATATTGTCGGGAATCTACAATATAGTATTAAAAAAAAACCCAACATTCGGGTCCTAGGAGTTCCTGAAGGCATGGAAAGGGAGAAAGAATTAGAAGGCCTTTTTAGTGAGATACTAGCAGAAAATTTCCCAGGTTTGGAGAAGGACAGAGACATCTTAGTACAGGGAGCTCATAGAACCCCTAATAAACATGATCAAAAGAGATCTTCACCACGACACATTGTAATTAAACTCACCACAGTGAAACATAAAGAAAAGATCTTAAAATGTACAAGAGAGAAACATCAGACCACCCTCAGATGATCCCCAATTAGACTCACAGCTGACTTCTCATCAGAAACCCTACAAGGGAGGAGGGAATGGCAAGATATAGCCCAGGTACTAAGAGAGAAAAACTGCCAGCCCAGAATATTATATCCTGCAAAGCTCTCATTTGTGAATGAAGGTGAAATAAAGACCTTTCACAGCTAACAGAAATTGAAAGAATTCATCGCCACTTGTCCAGCCCTGCAAAAGATGCTTAAAGATGTGATACACGTAGAAACACAGAAACACGGTCATCAATATGAAAGAAGGTAAAGGAAGGAAACCTCACAGCAAAAGATCACAGGAAACCCAAAAATGGTAGGGCAAAATTGCTACTTATCGATAGTCACATTAAACGTTAAAGGCCTGAACAATCCAGTTAAAAGACACCGAGTGGCTCATTGGGTTAAGGAACAAAACCCATCTATTCACTGCTTACAAGAAACACATCTTTCTAACAAAGATGCACACAGACTGAAAGTGAAAGGTTGGAAAAAGATATACCATGCCAACAGAAATGAAAAAAGAGCTGGCGTAGCCATCTTAATATCAGATAACATAAATTTTACCACAAAAACTATTAGGAGAGACAAAGAGGGGCACTATATAATGATTAAGGGATACATTCCACAGGAAGATACAACGATTATCAATGTATATGTGCCTAATTACAGGGCACCGGTTTATTTAAAAGACTTGTTAAGGAACTTAAAGGGAGACTTAGACCCCAATAAAATAGTACTGGGGGACTTCAATACTCCACTCTCAGAGATAGACAGATCAACAGGACAGAAGGTCAACAAGGAGACAGTAGATTTAAACGACACTATAGCTCAAATGGACCTAACAGATATCTACAGAACATTTCATCCTACATCTAAAGATTTTACATTCTTCTCAGCAGTACATGGAACCTTCTGTAGGACTGACCACATACTAGCCATAAAGCAAGTCTCAGCAAATTCAAAAGAATTAAAATCATACCATGCAGCTTCGCAGACCATACAGGAATGAAGTTGGAAATTAGCAACTCGGGAATCCCTAGAGCACGTGCAAACACATGGAGATTGAACAACATGCTCCTGAATGAACAATGGGTCATAGAAGAAATCAAAAGAGAAATCAAAAATTTTCTGGAAGTAAATGAGGATAACAGCACATCATTCCAAAACCTATGGGATACAGCAAAATCAGTGTTAAGAGGAAAGTTTATATCAATAGGTGCTTACATCAAGAAATTGGAAAGGCACCAAATAGATGGGCTTTCAAGTCATCTCAAGGATCTAGAAAATCTGCAGCAAACCAAACCCAAAGCTAGTAGGAGAAGAGAAATAATTAAAATCAGAGAAGAAATCAACAGGATTGAATCCTAAAAAACATTACAAAAAATCAGCCAAACGAGGAGCTGGTTTTTTGAAAAAATAAACAAAATTGACACCCTATTGGCCCAACTAACTAAAAAAAGAAGAGAAAAGACCCAAATCAATACAATCAGAGATGAAAAAGGAAACGTAACAACAGACACCACAGAAATAAAAAGAATCATCAGAAATTACTACAAGGACTTATATGGCAGCAAACAGGGAAATCTATCAGAAATGGATAGATTCCTGGACACATACAACCTACCTAAATTAAACCAGGAAGACATAGAAAACCTAAACAGACCCATAACTGACACAGAAATTGAAACAGTAATAAAGGCCCTCCCAACAAAGAAAAGCCCAGGACCAGATGGATTCACTGCTGAATTCTACCAGACATTTAAAGAATAATTAACTCCAATTCTCCTAAAACTATTCAGAACAATCAAAAAAGAGGGAATCCTCCCAAATTCTTTCTATGAAGCCAGCATCACCTTAATTCCTAAGCCAGAAAAAGATGCAGCATTGAAACAGAACTACAGACCAATATCCCTGATGAACATAGATGCAAAAATCCTAAATAAAATTCTGGCCAATAGAATGCAACATCACATTAGAAAAATCATCCACCCAGACCAAGTGGGATTTATCCCTGGTATGCAGGGATGGTTCAATGTTCACAAAACAATCAACGTGATACACCACATCAACAGACTGCAGAAGAAAAACTATATGATTCTCTCAATAGACACAGAGAAAGCATTTGATAAAATACAACACCCTTTCATGATGAAAACCCTAAACAAACTGGGTATAGAAGGAACATTCCTCAATACAATCAAAGCAATTCATGAAAAACCCATGGCCAGTATCCTATTGAATGGGGAAAAGTTGGAAGCATTTCCACTGAGATCTGGTACCAGACAGGGATGCCCACTCTCACCACTGCTCTTCAATATCGTTCTGGGAGTCTTAGCCAGAGCTATTAGGCCAGAAAAAGAAATTAAAGGGATACAAATTTGGAAGGAAGAACTCAAACTATCCCTCTTTGCAGATGATGATTCTTTATTTAGGGGACCCAAAGAACTCTACTAAGAGACTATTGGAACTCATAGAAGAGTTTGGCAAAGTAGCAGGATATAAAATCAATGCACAAAAATCAACAGCCTTTGTATACACAGACAATGCCGTGGCTGAGGAAGAACTTCTAAGTTCAATCCCATTCTCAATAGCTACAAAAACAATCAAATACCTTGGAATAAACTTAACCAAGGACATTAAAGATCTCTACGATGAAAATTACAAAACCTTAAAGGAAGAAATAGAATAGGATACCAAAAAATGGAAAAATCTTCCATGCTCATGGATTGGAAGAATCAACATCATCAAAATGTCCATTCTCCCAAAAGCAATTTACAGATTTAATACAATACCAATCAAAATACCAAAGGCATTCTTCTGAGATCTGGAAAAAATGATCTGAAATTCATATGGAGACACAGGAGACCTCAAATAGATAAAGCAATCTTGTACAACAAAAACAAAGCTGGAGGCATCACAATACCAGATTTCAGGACATACTACAGGGCAGTAGTTATCAAAACAGCATGGCACTGGTACAGAAACAGATGGATAGATGAATGGAACAGAATAGAAACACCAGAAATCAACCCAAACATCTACAGCCAACTCATATTTGATCAAGGATCCAAAACCAATCCCTGGAGTAAAGACAGTCTATTCAATAAATGGTGCTGGGAAAATTGGATTTCCACGTGCAGAATCATGAAGTAAGATCCCTACCTTTCACCTGACACAAAAATTCACTGAACATGGATTAAAGACTTAAATCTATGACCCAAAACCATCAAATTATTAGAGAGCATTGGAGAAACCCTGCAAGATATAGGAATAGGCAAAGACTTCTTGGAAAATAACCCAGGAGCACAGGCAGTCAAAACTAAAATTAACTATTGGGATTGCATCAAATTGAGAAGTTTCTGTACTGCAAAAGAAACAGGAAAGTGAATAGGAAACCGACAGAATGGGAAAAATATTTGAAAACTATATTACAGAGAAAGGGTTGATAACCAGAATCTACAAAGAAATCAAGAAACTCCGCAACATCAAAACAAACAACCCACTTAAGTGATGGGCCAAAGACCTCAACAGACATCTTTCCAAAGAGGAAATCCAAATGGCCAACAGACACATGAAAAAATGTTCAAGATCACTAGCAATCAGAGAAATGCAAATCAAAACCACTATGAGGTTTCACCTCACCTCGGTGAGAATGGCTCACATTCAGAAATCTACCAACAATAGATGCTGGAGAGGATGTGGGGAAAAAAGGGACACTAACCCACTGTTGGTGGGAATGCAAACTGGTTAAGCCACCATGGAAGTCAGTCTGGAGATTCCTCAGAAACCTGAACATAACCCTACCATTCAACCCAGCCATTCCACTCCTTGGAATTTACCCAAAGGAACTTAATTTGGCTAATAAAAAAGCCATCTGCACATTAATGTTTATTTCACCTCAATTCACAATAGCTAAGACCTGGAACCAACCCAAATGCCCATCAACAGTAGACTGTATAAAGAAATTATGGGACATGTACTCTATAGAATACTATACAGCAGTCAAAAACAATGAAACCCGGTCATTTGCAACAAGATGGAGGAATCTGGAAAACATCATGCTGAGTGAATTAAGCCAGTCCCAAAAAGACAAATATCATTTGTTTTCCCTGATCAGTGACAACTAACTGAGCACCAAAGGGGAAACCCGTGGAAGTGAAATGGACACTATGAGAAACAGTGACTTGATCAGCTCTTGTGCTGACTGTTGATGTACAATGTAATACTTTATCAATTTTAGTATATTTTTTGTTCTAGTACTAGTTGTTGAACTCTGTAATTAACACACAATTATTCTTAGGTGTTTAAATTTTAACTGAAAAGTGATCCCGGTTAAATATAAGAATGAGAAAAAGAGAGGGAGGAGATGTACAATTGGGGACATGCTCAATCGGACTGGCCCCAAATGATGGAGTTAGAAAGGTGCCAGGGGATTCCAATACAATCACATCAAGGTGGCATGTACCAATGCCATCTCACTAGTCCAGGTGATCAATTTCAGTTTACAATTGATCACACTGACAGTTCTAAGAGTCAAAGGGATCACACAAACAAGACTAATGTCTGCTAATCCTAACTGATAAAACCAAAAAGGGTGAGAAGGATCCAACATGGGAAGGGGGAGACACAGCAGACTCATAGAATGGCAGATGTCCTAAATAGCACTCTGGCCTCAGAATCAGCCCTTAAGGCATTCGGATCAGGCTGAAGAGCCTATGAGAGTATTTTAAGCATGGAAAGCCAAGACACTCTGGGAAAAAAAAAAGAAGAAGAAGAAGACCTAAATGAGGATCTCAGCGAGTGTGATCCCAGTGGAAAGAATGGGGCCATCAAGGTAGGAGGTACCTTTCTCTGAAGGGAGGAGAGAACTTCCACTTTGACTATGACCCTGTTGGAATAAGATCGAAGTTGGCAAACCCTAAAGGCTTCCATAGCCTCGGCAACTCATGACTAGAGCCTAGGGAGATTACTGATGCCATAAACAAGAGTGTTAAATTGTTAAATCAACATCAAGAGTCACTGTGTACCTACGTCTCATGTGGGATCTGTCCTTAATGGGTTGTCCAATGTGAATTAATGATATAGCTAGTACTGAAACAGTATTTTTACATTTTGTGTTTCTGTGTGGGTGCAAGCTGATGAAATCTTTACTTAGTATATACTGAATCGATCTCCTGTATATAAAGATAATTGAAAATGAAAAAAAAAGCCCTTGGTGTTAAATTGGAAATTACATAGAAAATTAATCAATTTTTTTAAAAAAAAATATCATGCAGGATCTCTGTTATTAATGTGCTGTACACTTATTTAATGCTATAACTAGTACTCCAAAAGTACTTACTCACTTTGAGTAGCTATGTGAGGGCAAACTGTTGAAATCTTCATATATAATAAACTGATTTTCTGTATATAAAGAGAATTGAAAATGAATCTTGATGTGAAAGGAAGGGGAGAGAGAGCGGGAAAGGGGAGGGTTGTGGGTGGGAGGGAAGTTATGGGTGGGGGGGAAGCCATTGTAATCCATAAGTTGCACTTTGGAAATTTATATTTATTAAATAAAAGATAAAAAATAGCATTTCAAACACTGTACATTTCTGAATAAACATGATATAAAATCAAAAAAAAGAAAATAGATAATTCAACACTATTCATGTATGAAACCTATTGGTATCCAGTTTTTGAGCCTGTAGCAGCATAAGAAATGCACTGTGGGTTATTAATAGCAGTCACCTCTAGGGGTTTGTAGTATTGTCATAGTTCCAATAAGCATATGTTACTTTTATATATTTTATTTAATGGAAACCTTAAAAGAAAATTATCATTCTAAAGAACTGAAAATGGCAATGCACGTCCTATAGAGACTGTTGTCAATTTCAATCTTAAAACCCAATCTGTTGGTGTAAAGATTTCTCTTTTCAGTCCAAGTTTCCTTTACTTGCTTGAATTGAACTGCTTTAAATTTAATGTGCTACCTTGAGTTCTTTGTGATTATTAATTCCAATGGATTAAAGCAAGACTCTAAGGGAATTTACATAGGTTCAGGCTTTCAGAGATGATTAGTCTCTGAGTAGAATCCCTGCTCACTCTTAGAAAATATTCTCATCATGAATATAAATTATAGTACTTTGAACTTGTGGGATAAAGGTAATCACCTTCCAAAAATGACATGCAAATAAAGCTGAATCAATGAAAATTCTTTCAGGTCAGGTACCAGGGTCTGTAGTAGGTGCTGGTGAATTAAACCTGAGTCACTGAAGAAAGGCATCAACCTTAGGTATAGAGTATCTGAATTTAAGTGTCCCATGCTTTCAATTTCCAACCTTTCCTACCAAGCATTATGAGAAACAGCAGTCTGATCTTTCCAGTATATGATATAAGCATGCTAAATTCCATCCAAGTGGAAATGTCCACTAGATTGTTTCTAATTCAGAGGCTACAGACATAAATTTGTAAGTCATCTTAGAGAGTTAAAAAAGTCACACATGGGGAGATGGCCCACAGAAGACATATTGAGAGGAGTATCTGATTCAGCATTTTGATTAATATCTCAAAGTCCCTGAGTTCAAATCTTTTTTAAAAAGTTTATTTGAAAGACACAGTGGCAGAATGAGAGGGAGATATTTGTCTCACCCACTGGTTCACTCACCAAATGGCTGTAACAGCTGGGACTTGGCCAGGCCAAAACCAGGAGCCAGTATGTGTGTTTATATCAGGGTAGGGCAAAAGTAATTCATTGTGTCACATGAATCATAGTCTGTGTTTGCCAATATTTTAAAACCTATTGTTTCCTACTCAAAAAATCCTTAACATGTATGTGTAGGCTAAATAAGCCCCTTTCACTTTTTTAAGATTTATTTTTGTTTATTTGAAAGAGTACAGAGTGAGAGGAAAAGACATAGAGGAGAAGTCTTCCATATGCTGATTCACACTCCAAATGGCTATAATGACCAGAACTAGGCCCAGCAGAAGTCAGGAGACATGAGTGTCATCTAGATCATTTGCATGGGTGGTGGGGCCCAAGTACTTTGACAACCTTCTGCTTCTATTCCAGGTGCATTAGCAGGGAGCTGGATCAGAAATAGAGCAGACTCAGGGCCAATATTGTGGCATAGTGGGTAAAGTCACCCACTGTTATTGGCAGCACCCCACATGGACATTACCTCTTGTTCTGGCTGCTTCACTTGGATGAAGCTCCTGGCTTTGGTTTTGGCATGGCCCAGCACTGGCCTTTGAAGAAATCTGGAGAGTGAACCAGTGGATGAAAGATCTCTCTCTCTCTCTCCCTCCCTCCCACCCTCCATCTCCCTCTATCTATCTCTTGCTTTTTCTCTCCCTCTCTCTCTCCCTCTCCCTCTCCTTTGCTCTCACTCTGTCTCCCCATTTCTCCCTCTCTGTAACTTTGAGTTTCAAATAAATAAATAATTCCCTTTTTTTTTGAAGAAGGTATATCCACCTGATTATCACTTTTTTTACAGGCAGAGTTAGACAGTGAGACAAAGAGAGACAGAGAGAAAGGTCTTCCTTCCATTGGTTCACCCTGCAAATAGCCACTACGGCCTGTGTGCTGCACTGATCCAAAGCCGGGAGCCAGATGCTTCCTCCTGGTCTCCCATGTGGGTGCAGGACCCAAGCACTTGGGCCACCCTCTACTGCCTTCCCAGGCAAAAGCAGAGAGCTGGACTGGAAGAGGAGCAATCGGGACAGAATCTGGCATCCCATCTGAGACTAGAACCCGGGGTGCCAGCACCACAGGTGGAGGATTAGCCAAGTGAGCCATGGCACCGGCTCAAATAAATGAATAAATCTTAAAAAAAGAAGTTGTGTGTCTGTGTCAGACTTGGCTGCAAGTGGTTTGCTGAGCCTATTAGTACCCTGAGCAAGATTCACGCCACTACCTGTGCCCTGCAAACACATCTCTGTCAGGAACGTAGTGGGCAACACCAGGTCTGAAGACTTATGGTGAAAATTTTGTTGTTATGATCCTAAAGTTCATGTGTATGTTCCACTTGATTTCTACATTCTCCATCCAAGAGGATTTGCTTACATTCAATTTGAGGATGCTCATGATTCCAAAAATGCTTTACATAACTTGGACAGAAAATAGATTTGTGGGCATCAAAAATACAATTTGCACAGGGCAATCAGAAGACACCAAATCAGAAGAAAGCCAAGGGAGGGAGGAATGTGTAGAGTTCTTCATGTCATCATGATTTGACAAATATAGATGTTCTAGAATCTAGTGTTATGAAGGGAGAGCAAGAAGTCAGTCTTTTAATTACATGTCTAAGTCTTATAGCCCTAGAAAGAGCAGACTAATTAGAAGACTTCATGGTAGCAGAAGCCGTTCTAACATTGTTAGATTCAAACACCAAAGATTGTGATATCCCAGCCCAATAAATAATTGGAGACTAAATCACATTCTAGGTCTGCAACTCACAAAAAAATTAGAGGTACCTCTAAAACAGGTTCCAAAACACATTATAAGTCTGGCTCAAGTAATGAAAAGGAATCAGGGAGAAAAGGACTACCTAAATCCAAAGCTCAGTCAAGATCACAGTCTAGGTCTAGGTCAAAATTTAGATCAAGATCTTAGACTAGTCCTAAGTCCAGTGGCCACTGATAACATAAACCATGATAATCTTTAGGCATATATCATTAATTTATCATAGTTTGGTTTACTTAAATTATCAGAAGTACAATGTTGTAATGATGCTTTAGAAATACTTGTTAGCTTTCCATGTATCAGGTTATAATTAAAATGACATGTTATTAAGAAGCCACTCTGAGGAGTCCAATTTACTTAATGTCATGGACAGGTACAAATTTGTGGGGTCTGCAATTTTCTCAAAGATTCTCATTATGCTTGAAGTATTCATTGAAAAGATGTTGATTGGCTTGAATTTGCAACATTGTCTTACTAAAAATGAAATTTCATATCCATATTTGGTAGAACTGGAAACCTAGAGCTGTAGCTTGCTAATAAGATAGATTAATACAAAATGAAGTAGCCACAGTATAACACTGACTGCTCAAACACAGTAGGTTCATGGTGAACTTTTATGTCTTGTTAAGATGTCTAGTCCCATGTTAATATTTTATTTATGGGGCTGGCACTGTGGTGTAATGGGTTAAGCTACTGCCTGTAGTGCTGGCATCCCATTATGAGTGTCAGTTCCAGACCCGGCTGCTCCACTTCCAAGCCAGCTCTCTGCTATGGCCTGGGAAAGCAGTAGAAGATAGCCCAAGTCCTTGGGCCCCTGCACCTGCTTGGGAGACCCAGAAGAAGCTCCTGGCTTCAGATGGGTGCAGCTCCAGCCATAGCAGCCAACTGGGTAGTGAACCATTGGATGGAAGACATCTCTCTCTCTGCCTCTCCTTCTCTCTCTGTGTAACTCTGACTTTCAAATAAATAAATAAATCTTTAAAAAAGTTTATTTATGACACAGTTTAGAATAGTTTTTGTTAACCCCAGTACTTGGGGGAATGCTCCCCAACCCTGGCTGGATTAAACAGCATTTTCAGGGTGATTGAGATTTTAGCTGAAACACAGAGCCTTCACTGCTTTTATTCTGGCTTCTGTACAGATTTGGAATATACAAAAATCTCACCTTAGAAGTTGAGCAGATCATTGATGGCAGAAATAATTTGAAGTGGGAAAGAATGTTCTCACATAATTACTCTGAAGTTTAATGAGCATTGCTGACTAATTATCTTAGTGCCATTAGAAGTAAGTTGTTTCAAAGTAAGTTTTGTTTGTGTGAGTGTGCATTGTGTAAACTAAATTGTGATGTTTATAGCACTTAGAGTGTGTATTTGTATCAAAATGTGCCTACCTATTTATGAGGGAGGCTTGCTTTTCACACTTCAGTTTTATTTAATGTGTGGCAAGCTGAGAGACAACACTCCCATTTTAGGTGAGGTTGTGTTGTGAAGTTTAAAATATTTCAGGAAAAGGATCCGTTCTAAGCAAGAGTCATCTCTCAGCTTTAGTTATCAATGTAGCTGGCTAAAAATGAGGAAATAAAATCCTTAACCATTTATAATTTCTGTAATTTCTCTGAAAGATTTCTTTGCAGAACTAAAAGTGACTTGACATATCCAAACTCATTTCAGAGTAAGAAGCTAACATCTTTTTAAAATCTCAGATTGTTTACTTGTAGATCTAGGTAATATTGTGGGGAAAAAATTTCTTTCAGAGGAGTACTCTTTCCAATTTTGTTTTGGAAACCTAGGTTTTGCCTGTGAAGAACAAGACAATGGCTTTTAGATACTGCTTGTGGATTGTGTTTGAGGGATTGATTCTAGGACTGTTATTTATTGGATAGTATTTCTAGCTTTCATTTATTTACTATTTGCAGTTAATGTTCATGTTTTTCTATACAATCATGTTATGCACATTTCTTTAACTTTTTAAGATTTTTTTGGATGTATAAACAACAAAGTCATTTTTTTATTAAACTGTTACACACTATTAACACCTGTATTTCAAGTTTGCAAGCAGCCATGCAAAAGTGTACATGAATAATTCACAATCTATGAAAATTATGAAAACATCCTTGCTACTAATACATTCCTAAATACAAAAGTGACTACCATATTTGTATGAAGAAGAAGACCTAAATGAGGATTTCAGTGAGTGTGATCCCAGTGGAAAGAACGGGGCCATCAAGGTAGGAGGTACCTTTCTCTGAAGGGAGGAGAGAACTTCCACTTTGACTATGACTCTGTCATAATCAAATGAGAAGCTCATTTTCAAAACAGATAAAATTCAATCTTTAGGTGTGGGTGGCATCAATGTCAGGCTGTTGTTTTTTTTTTTCAATTTCTTAGTCCTTTGGGATCATTAAGCATGCAAAAACATTGCACAGGAGAGTCCACAAAGGAACTAAGGTTGTTAGGACATCCCATTAAGCCATAGCTAGAAATGCCTCTGGATCATTCATATCAGATGCAGAAACACTTGACTTGGTCCTGCTGGACTAAGTCATCCATCATGACATCCATCATGTCCACATCTACCTCTGCCCTCTTCTGCCACCATGTCCTAGGTGGCCTAGGTCTCAAAGTTGATCTCTAGCTAAGATGTTATATCATTTGCTGGTTTCCAGAAATGATAGGCCAAAATAGAATCTTCAGCATGAGCCTCTTCACACCTTGTTTATGAAAAACAAATCCTTTCATTGCCAGTCAGCACTTGATTTGATTTTCAAATATTAAATTCTAGTTTGTCCTGTCTTTATGAATTGTCTTCCACTCATCCAAAGTAATCTCATTTGTACTCTCTTCTTTTACCTTTTCATTCACATTTCCCTATTTTCCATGTTGGCCACTGGATGTTCTTCACCTTCAAGTGTTTCCTCAGTCACATTTGATGAATCAGTCAGTTAATTCATCTTTGAAAATTTCCCATTTGTGAGACCCACAACCTCCACATTTGTCTACCTGCTTTAGACCACTGTAATGTGATACAGATCTATTGCTTTTACTGTGTCTATCAAATTCACATTTGCCCATGAGAACCAAATCCATCTCCTAGGCCCCATTCCACATCCATGGCCTCCTGACCTCTTCTAAGACCAACACTACCTCAGGTCAGTCAATTATAAATGTATCAACAGAAAACTCACCTCTCATCTGCTAATATCCCTGCCCCTCTGAAGCAGACCTGAGGCAGCCTTGGGCCAACAGTTCTGCCTCAACTTCCACTGGTAGACCTGGTGTTGGGAAGCACTCTTTGCCAGAGAATGACATTTTAGTTTTATGTTCCCAATTAAAACTTTCCCCTATTTTTATAAATTGTTGATTCTTTGCATACTTTACAAATGACTATAACTTTGCTAAACAAAGTACCATTTTTTTTTGTCCTGTGCATGTTGAGATAGTGTGATGACACTGACAAACCCTTATCCCTTATGATGATGTTGGTTCCCTTTTCTTTTCTTTTTTTTTTCTTTTTTTTTTTTTATTTTTTGTATGACTTTTTGTCCTCTTTCCAGTTGGTTAGGTTAGGTTTTATGATCTGAGAAAAAAGAATTACTGGAGTCTGAGAATAGAGGAAAAGGGGATTTTTCTTGGCCTTTTAGGATAATTTCCCCTCAGGTAATTTAGAAAAATATCTAAATTGCATTCAAACTTCGAACTACTTCAAGAAGAGAATCTAATGCAACCAAGTCTGCAATGCTCACAAAACATTACAGAAGCAGATATTCTGTGAATAAGTCAGAGATGATTAAAATATTCAAGGGGTCATAAGTTGATACTGGCTTCTATTTGTGGTGTGTTGTGTTTTGCATAGTATTTGCTTTCATTAGGAGAGGATGTAGCAGGAATAGTAAGATGCTGGATTGACAATCTGTGCAGAATGAATCAATGGAAATAACAGGGCAGATCCTGTTCTTGCAGGGCAAAGATAGTAGCAGGGATTAAAGCTTACCCTAATGGCCCTTTAGTTTGTTTTCTTTGCTTGTGTTTGTGTTTCATTTTTTTGGAGCAGTTTCCATTAATAAAGGTTTTGGTTTGTGGACTTAATTACAAGGGGGTATGGCTTTGGAATGTAGACTGGGTCCCAGGGTGACCCTCAGCCTCAGAGCTCCCCCAAACAGCTGTGGAGCCTCTGTGCTAGGAGAGACATCTTCCCTCTCTTGTTGAATGACATTTTCCTTTCCAAGATGCATATAATCTCCTAGTGGATTACGTCCTTCCTCCCAAAACGTGCCTTCTGAGCAGTTGGTGCTTTAGTGGGTTTGAGTCTTGGCTGTTTTGTTCTCCCTGGCCTTTAAACACTCCTTGATGTTCCCCACCTGTCTTTGCTGCAATTTCCCCTGCCACCCAGGGTGTAGGACTTTCAACAAGAACTCTTTCCTTGTTCTTGACTTGTTCACCCTGGAAGGTTAAGAATTTGAATCAGTCCCTATGGGTCAATCCTTTAAGACCTATTAGAGTTAGGTATTAGTCCTTTCACTAGGCAGAAACCATGTATCATTTATCATTGACACGTGGTACTCATTACTCATTTTTCTGTTGTGGGTAGTGTTTAGCCCCTGGCACTGATTCTCAGCCTGAAGCCAGTGAATCCCTTCAGTTATAGTTAAACAAAGTTTTTATAAGTCATTTTTGCTCACACTATAAGAAGGTTTACCCAGTCATCTCAAACTAATTAGAAGCTCTGATTGGCAGCTTTAAATTTCTTGATTAAAAACTTAATAGTATTAGTCTTTTAATAATAAAGGTGCTGTTAATGAAAAGAATGAGAACGATGCTACTTGGTGCTTAAAGAAAATATTTTGATTAATGTATGTACCAGCTATTGACATTTCTTTATTGTATTGAAAGTTTTCTTTTAAAATAAATAGCAGTTTTTCAGTGTTGAAAGAAAAGAAAACCTGCTTCTTCACCCTTTTCTTCAAGCGGTTTTGCAAATATTCATTCAAGAAGTGGTCACCTTTTGGTCCTCTCTCAATTATTTTTCCTTCACCCTGAAGCTGTTGATCAGTCTTTTTCCAACATGTCTTATTCCTTCTTTCTTGAACGCCACAGGTGGCTGCACCTTCTCTTTCTTGTCAACCAGGCCAATCTGGCAGTGAGTTTATTGGTCTTTCTGGGACTCTTTCTATGGCTGTTTGCCTGCTGCTTTGGAGTTGGTCTGGGCCTCTGCCTGAGCTGCGTTATCTGCCCCAGGGACTCCAACACTCCCCACCCCCAGCCCGGCCTCGGCCGGCTTCTTTTTCTCTTGGTCTCTGCTCCTTTAGCATCTGGAATGGATCAGATTCGATGTCAAATAACTGATTGAATTGGTTGGTAACCATGCAGAGAAGCCTTCCTGTGGTGCCCAGCCCTGATTGTGGCTCAGCGGTGCTTTTCTCCACAGACTGCTATGGGTCGCCTTGAGTTAAGAGCTCCTGCTTCAGTTCTTCCCACAAGATGATTCAGCTCAGGGGGAAGGAGTCTACTTAACACTGTAGTTTTAGGGGCTGGCGCTGTGGCACAGTGGGGTAACACCCTGGCCTGAAGCACTGGCATCCCACATGGGTGCTGCTTTGAGACCCAGCTGATCCACTTCCAATCCAGCTCTCTGCTATGGCCTGGGAAAGCAGTAGAAGATGGCCCAAAATGCTTGGGCCCCTGCACCCATGTGGGAGACCTGGAGGAAGCTCCTGGCTTCAAATCAGTGCAGCTCCAGCCAGTGCAGCCAACTGGAGAGTGAACCATCAGATGGAAGACCTCTCTGTCTCTCTGTCTCTCTCTCTCTCTACTTCTTAAAACTGTAGTTTTAAAAATAAAACTACTAGCAGTAGTTTTTCAGTTCTAGAAAAAGTAAAAGTTGTGGGGTTAAAAGTTGTATTTTCTTTCTTATGGGATCTTCTAATATTGTATTTTTATATGTCCTTTTTAAAAAAAATATTGTGTACAACCTTTAAAACATCAATGTTGGGATCAAAAGAAGACCCAGCCTATTTTCTACTTGCTGTAAGTTAAGCAAACATGTTTTAATAAAAACAAAATGAAGGAAAGAAAATTGAAGCAGTCAGACATGAACCAGTGCCCATATGGTGAGCCTGTTCAGTTGGGCTGGGCATCTGTGGGCCTCTCGGGCTTTAGCAGAATGTCTTTAGCATGCAGGCTGTAGGCTGTGACAGTGTGGTTTGCTCTGAGACTTGCTCATACATCTCCCCATTGTAGCATCCTGTGCTACAGCCTGTGGTTTGGACCACGTCTTCAAGCTAGTTACAATTTTTCACTCAGAACTAGCAGAGAGAGGGCTGAGGCCACCAAAAGAGGAAGTTAGTATTTAGAAATTCACATTCAGGCTGTCACCAACAAAAATACCACTATTATTATGGGCTCCAAGCCAATGAGCATACAGTATGTGAAACCCCCATCCAATGGGAAAGCCTGTAAGATGTCCCAATAAGAAAATAGTAAATCCTTAAAAACCCAGTGCACTTTTGGAAAACCAGTGTCCCACTCTGGCACCCCATCTCACCTCTCAGATGAGCTGCTTCACTTTCACTTGCAAAACAAAGAAGCAATAAAGTTTCTATTCACTTGCCATTGTTTCCAGGCTTTTTCTCTTTACTGGGCTAAGGAAAGGAAACCACTGAATTCAATCCAGTAACTACTCTCCCCTCTGTAACTGGGAACATACTAGATGCTGGCTTTGTGGGTAGCATCTTGGCCTGCTATGCCACAATATGGCCCCTAAATAAACCTTTACAAAGAAAGTCATAAAATCTAGAAGACACAAAAGAAATAAAATAAAATCTGAGTCACATAAATCAAAACTTTCTTCAAGGCAAAAACACCATAAACTAAACATTAAGAATCTATGGCGGCCGGTGCCGTGGCTTAACAGGCTAATCCTCTGCCTTGCAGCACCGGCACACCGGGTTCTAGTCCTGGTTGGGGTGCTGGATTCTATCCCGGCTGCCCCTCTTCCAGGCCAGCTCTCTGCTATGGCCCAGGAAGGCAGTGGAGGATGGCCCAAGTGCTTGGGCCCTGCACCCGCAGGGGTGACCAAGAGAAGCACCTGGCTCCTGGCTTCGGATCAGTGAGATGCGCTGGCTGCAGCGGCCATTGGAGGGTGAACCAATGGCAAAAAGGAAGACCTTTCTCTCTGTCTCTCTCTCTCACTCTGCCTGTCAAAAAGAAAAAAAAGAATCTATGGTAGATTAGAAATTCCTGTGAAAAACATAAGTTTGCATTTTCAAGTCTATCAAGAATATCTTCATATCGGGAAAGTGAAATAAAAGCAATTCTCAAATGTTTGACCCAGCTGCAGCCACTGCAAACATTTGAGGAATGAACCGGTTTATGGGAGCACTCTCTCTCTGTTTCTCAAAAACAGTTTTGAAAATCACACACACACACAAATTGTATGAATTAAGCTTTTTTTTTTTAACTTTGATGATTATTTCTGAGATATCAATTGCAAGGAGTTCCCATCTGTCACTCATACATCAATGCTGAGTTCCAACCAAGTGCTTGAAATATGCTATATCTTGGCATGAAAAAGGCAAAGTTCTCAAGACACTCTAAGTCCACTATGCAGAGAGAAACCATGATAATAAAAGGGGTCTTCAGAACATTGGTGGGAAATGCATACTACAAAAACAGTGCATAAATTTTGATATTTTTGCCTTAAAATAAACTCATATTAACTTATTATAACATATCTGAACAGGTTGTAGTTTGAAGTGCTAGGATATATAAGGCAACAATTTCAAAAGAGCTCATAATGCAACATAAATTCTGAAAACACAGAGAAAACTCCACATTGATGGTGCAACTCAAGTGGAAGAATGGTTAAACAACTGGTGCCATATGGAAAATGTATGGCAACAGCAATTGAAGAGAATCAGTGGTGTATGAATAGATAACTCTTTTGAAAAATTAACTTGAAGGACAGGCAACAAATTTCATGTTTTTCATATATATAGTTTTTTTTTTTTTTGACAGGCAGATTGGACAGTGAGAGAGAGAGACTGAGAGAAAGGTCTTCCTTTGCTGTTGGTTCACCCTCCAATGGCCGCCGCGGTAGGCGCACTGTGGCTGGCGCACCACGCTAATCCGATGGCAGGAGCCAGGTGTTTATCCTGGTCTCCCATGGGGTGCAGGGCCCAAGCACTTGGGCCATCCTCCACTGCACTCCCTGGCCACAGCAGAGAGCTGGCCTGGAAGAGGGGCAACCGGGACAGGATCGGTGCCCCGACCGGGACTAGAACCCGGTGTGCCAGCACCACAAGGCAGAGGATTAGCCTGTTGAGCCACGGCACCGACCCATATATATAGTTTTAAGAGTATAATGATACTTCCATCCACACTCCTCCTTCATATTCCTTTCATATTTTAAGGTTTGCTATGGACAAACTTTTAATTTACTTTATAATCACAAGCTTAATCATCCACTAAATAAAAGGCTCAACAAGTAGTAAGTAGAATAACCACTGTTCCTCAGGAGTAGAGACAAGGAATATAGGACTATAAACAATCAAATCTATGAGGGCTAGGATTGTGGCATAGAAGGCTAAGCTGCTGCTCACAGTGCACCCCATATGGGATGCTGGCTGCTCTACTACTGATCCAGCTCCTTGCTGATGTGCTTGGGAGGGCAGTAGATGGCCAAGTTCTTGGGCCCCTGCCACCCATGTGGGAGACCCAGAAGAAGCTCCAGACTCCTAGCTTCGGCCTGTTCCAACCCCTGCTATTGCAACCATTTGGGGAGTGAACCAGTGGATGGAAGGTTCTCTCTCCTTCTCTCTCTCACTCACTCTCTCCCTCTCTTTCTCTCCCCCTCTCCCTCTCTCCCCTCTTTCTGTATCTCTGCCTTTCAAATAAATCTTTTTTAAAAATCAAATCCTAAAATGTCAACACTATTCATATACATTATATTGTTTTGTACTCTGTATATTAATTACCAGAAATCAGGAAAAATCTATGATATTTGTCTTTTGAGGACTTGCTTACTTTACTAAGTATAATGATCTCCACTTGCATTTATGGTTCAAGTCCTGGCTAATCTGACTCCACTTCAACATCCTGCTAATGTGCATGTTGGGAAGCAGCAAATGATGACTCCATTCCTACCACCCACATAGCATACCCAGATGGAGTTCCATGCTTCTGGATTTAGCCTGGTCCAGCCCTGGATTTTGTGGGTATTTGTGGATATCCCAGCAGATAAAAATTTCTGTCTCTGCCTTTAAAATAAAATAAAAAATATTTTTTAAAAAGGGTAGGCTGTGTCAGTAAAGCTTCTGCCAGTGACACCAGCATCCCATATAGGTGCCAGTTCAAGTCCCAGATGCTCCACTTCTGATCCAGGTCCCTGCTAGTGTACCTGAGAAAGCAATGGAGGATGGCCCAAGTACTGCACCCATGAGGGAGACCCAGAAGAAGCTCCTGACTTCTGGCTTTTGACTGACCCAGCTCCAGCCATTGAGACCATATGGAGAGTAAACCAGCAGGAAAGATTTCTTCTCCCTCTGTGTGTGTGTGTGTGTGTGTGTAACTCTGCCTTTCAGTTAAAACAATGAATAAGCTCAGGATCATTGTGTGTAGCAAGTCCAAGACCCACTGAGCAGTCAGGCTTGGAGGGAATTTGGAGAGCATCACTGTAATAGAATTCTGAGATGGGAGATTATCTTGCCCCAAATCTTCCAGTTTTTCTTTTTCACATAACTCATATCTGTCAACACTCACACAATATGAGAAACCAAAGATGCTACTAAAATTAAAAGTCTACTTCAGATGTTGCTGTGGACTATTTCTGAGAGGAGGAGTGCAGTGGGGGTAAGAGGGGTGGAGTCACCACACAGACACCAGGAGTCAGGTGAAGGCTGGCCAGAGGTGAGCAGCCCACAGACTCATTTATTTCAGTTGGTACAGCAGCTTATATAGATGAGTCAGACAATCCAGTCAAGGGGTGGTTTATGCCCTAACCAATCACAGCCTGTTGAGAGGCAGGCTCCATTGCCAGGTGGGTTTTGAAATCATTCTTAAGTAACTGACGCTCACTTGCCTGTGGCCATCTTAGCATGGCTTTATCATTCCACCACATTTGCCCCTTTTCATTTATATTTGAGCAATGAGAGGCATGATCCTTAGTCATATCATTGTTGACCATGTTTCCATGTGGTCTCTATACATGGCTGTGCCAGTCTTAGGTTGTCCCCCAGGGGATCTTACCCATAATTGACTAACCAGCCCTCAAAATGGGAGAACACAGGAGTTCTTGCTCAGATGGAGGTAGGAATGAGGAACAATGGTAGTCAGGAACAGAGTGACTGCATACAGGCTGTGGGTCGTTTGAGTGGCTGACCAGAGCTAGTGGAGTATAAAGCAATCACAGATGTGGCTGTGGGCAATTCCTCAGGGTAGGATGATAAAGCAGCAGCTTGACAATTGATAGCAGGTGCATCCACTAACAAGGCAGACTCTCAATCTTATTCAGCTGGTTCTAGTTGACTGTCAGTTGTAGGCACAATATTTCTGGCTGGTACCGAAATGGGCTGCCCCACTTTCTCTGGAAAGAAGCATATCCTTGGCCCTTGGTTAGCAGAGGGTGTGATCTCATCCATTCTCCTGTCAGGGGGTCTTTCCACCTAACCATAGGGGTTGAGGTCTGGGATGGAAAGGATCTCCAGTGTTTATAAGCTGGGCTGACCCTTTGGGAACCAAAAGTAAGAAAATTGATAGTGAAAAGAACCTCAGTCAAAGCAAACAGTGCATCTGGGGGCATGAGATTGTTTTTCTGTCTTTGTAAGAGATATTTAATAGTCCTATGAGCTGTTTCAATGATTGCCTGTCCCTGTGGGTTGTATGGGATACCTGTAGCAGATTGTATGTTCCAGGACCTCAGGAATGAATTAATTTCCTGTGATGTATATGGTGACCCATTATGTCTTTATGGTCCAGGGGATAAAGAGGACCAGCATGGCTGACTTAACCACCTTTATCACATTACTAGCCTTTTCCCTGGGGGCTGTTGCAAATACAGCCTCTGAATAAGTATCTACCACCACATGGGCAAACTTAAGTTTAACAAAGGAGTTAATGTGGGTGACGTCCACTTGCCAGAGCTTATTAGGAGCAAGGCCTCGAGATTTCACTCCTGCTTGTTGCAATGGGCCTAATGGGGCGAGTGGGACACCATTCTTGCAAGAGCACACTAGGTGTTTGCATTGAATCATTGTTAGCTCTGGGCAAAGCAATTTTATGTTGCTTGCTGACATATGAAATTTTTGGTGTAGAATATGCGCTTGTTGTAGGTGTCTGATGGAAGCCATATTGCAGAGATAAGATGATCAACCTTTTCATTGCCTTGGAAAATAAAGCCAGGTAACCCAGTATCTAAGGGGGCCTTGAGGGTAGATATGATTATGACAAATAGAGACACCCAAGGGTCATATCTAAGGGTTTTTAAATTGACAACTGGGTGTTGATCTTTTCTATAGTGGATTTGGCTGCTGATGTCAATGTGATTTTTGAGGAAGGGCTGTCCCCCTTAGTAAGTCAAATAGTGATCTAGGCTCTGTAGGTGTTAAGGGAAGGAAGGGCTTCAACCAATTGAGTTGGCCACATAGTTGCTGAAGTTCATTAAGAGAATACTTATGCTTGACTTAGATTTGGGCCCATTGGAGATATATGGGAGGAGATTTGATAACCCAGGAATTGAAAAGGAGGAAAATGTTGTGCCTATTCTGTGGCAATAGACAAACCCAGGAATTGTAAATTTTTTATTGTCTCAATTAGACAGGCCTTCAGAGTTGCTGCATTTTCATAAGCAAGTAACATATCATCCACATAATGTATGACCAACCACTGATCTTTAGGTGTGCTGGTTGCATGAGAAATGTGTCTTTGACAAATGGCAGGGCAACTTTTCATGCCTTGTGGGATTACTGTCCACTGAAATCTTTTTGTGAGGAGCTAGAAATTGGGCTCCCATACTGTAAAGGCAAAGTAGGGCTTATCCTGCTCTGTGATGGGAATGGAAAAGAAGCAATCTTTGATATCAATGGTAACTATGTGGAATCTGTTAGGAATGGCCCCTGGATAGGGAATGCCAGCCTGGAATGTTCCCATCTTTTTTATGATTTTGTTGATGGCTCTCAAATCCTGTAGTAGCCTATATTTTCCCTGTTTCTTTGCTATCACAAAAATGGGTGTGTTGTGAGGGCTAGTGGAAGGCACTATGTGTCCCTTTTCCAATTGTTCCTGTACCAATTCTGTAAGGATGCCAAGTTTGGGTTGTGATATTGGCCACTGCTCTCTCTACCCAGATGTTTCCTGTTTTTTTCCCATTTAATGGGGATTGGGCCTGGCTTTTGTATGAGGTGAGCAGTGGCTGCTAGAATTGGGGGTGAATCTTACTTGTAGGCTCTCCATTAAAGCGGTTGGCTTGTGGAGATTTGTGATCTGTAGTAAGGACCATTTGCATTTGTGACAGCACATCTCTCCCCCATGAGGTCATGGTAACCTCAGCAATTAGTGCAAAGATGGTTCCTGTATCTCTGCTGTTATCTTGCCACATTATAGGCATGATGACATGATCAGCCAATTTTAATCCTCCAACACCTTGGAGGTCGGGCCTGGGCGCTATCTTCCAAAGTTGCATTTTTCTTGTGTCCCTAGCTTTTAAGACAGTGGCATCTGCCCCTGTATCAATTAAACCCACAAAGGCAAAGTCATCTAAGTATAGGGTCCATTTTGGCCTCAGATTAAAGATATCAACCAGTTAATGATGGTGGGACTCCCTCTTATTTGCTGGGCTGAGGGCTGCCCCGCTGAGAGTGTTTAAAGGCTTGGTCTTGCAATCTTTTGTCCAATGAAAGCCTTTTTTACATCTCGGCCACACCATTTTGGGCTTGCCCCGTCTGTCAGTGTTTGGGCAGTTTTGCTGTAGGTGTCCTGTTTCCTGACATCCCCAATAAACTGGAGGGTCATTAGACTTCCTTGTGTTCAGTCTGTTAATGGCTGCAGTTAGGGATTGTATAGCTTGTATGGGTGTATCAGCAGAGTTTACCTCCTTTATAGCTACTATCCATTTAGAAAGGTCTTCATTATGGACTGGGGCAATTGCAGCTTTTGCCTCTGGTAGCGCCTTCCCAAGCTAATTGTTTGACCAGATTTTCTTGATTGGGGCCAAGCAATAATCTTTTCTCTACTGCTTCCAAGACTCTGGTAAGGAAATTGGGAAACCATCCACCTGGGCCTTGAACTAGGTTTCTAAAGAGCTGACTATAATTAGGAGGATTTATATTTTTTAAGGCTCTAAGTGCCAAATCTCTGACCTGATCAAAATAGGTAACTACTCCAATGCAGGCCTGTTCATGAGAATATATGTAGGTACCATTGCCTGTAAGCATATCAAAGGTTACTGCTATTTCATAGGCAGCATTATTCCTCACCACGGTTACAGCCGCTTCCTCATAGGAGGCTTTTGACTGTAAGAACTGTGGTCTTGACAGATATGCTTTGAGCAGTGTAACCCAGTCAAAATGAGTTTGAAGATTCGCTGCCCATTGTATGAGCACCTGTTCAAAGCAGGGAGTCAGAATCTTACTCTTGAGAAGCCTTTTTTGGCATAATAAGGTCATCTATGGGTATTGCAATCCAAGGCCTGAATTCTGCGTCCACTCCTACATTAACGGAAAACATGTGGGTGGGATGGGATCTAGCAGCTCCCCTGAGAGCCTGGGGTGCCCGGGGACTGCCACAAATGTGGGGATCCTCACTAGGTGCAGATGGGATGACCTTGCATGGGTTATTGCCTTGAGGTCATCTAAGTTCATCCCATGGATGTTTGGGGGGTTGCTGACTAGGCATTATTGCATTGTCTGCTGTCATGTCATTTTCACTGTGGGAGTTCTCTCCTTAAGTCGTCAACTCTTGCCTGTGAGGATGAGGCCTGGAGTGACAGGCTCTTATCACTCACAGATTCATTATGTTTGGTAATCTGTGTGGGTTTCTGAGAGGGTGATATGTTTCCCATGTTTGAGTGCTTAATAGTGGCACACCACACTGATTCTAGCCAAAAGAAAGACACCCACAACACTGCTGCCATAACAAAACAAATCCTAGCACCTCAGTTGCTGATGGCATTATGCAAGGGGTTCCCTATGTTAGACGAACAGACAGTGGTGTATCAGATCGTAAGTATGGCCTGTGCTAAGTGGGAGACTTCCTTGATTCATTAGGTCAAGGCCATATGCCCACACAGTGTCTCCAGAGCATCACCTCTCTCAAGCGAGGGAAGATGACTTGGTTTTGAATTCTAGGATGATCAGTCCATTATGTAAATTTGCCAGATGAACCAAAAGTAAAAGGAGGAGCGGAGAAGTGGCATTATGCTTCTGGGCAGTGTGTGCCTAACCTGGGGTCACTTAGACCGAGGACAAGGACAAAGAAAGGGGTACAGGAGGGGGTTCTGTGCTCACCCTCACAGAACCAAACAGCACACAAAACACAGAAGGGCCTACTTGTCGAAATCAAGAGGGGACCTCGCCAAGTCCAACACGCTGTCTCTCTCAGTCACATTGGGGGCCATATGTTGCTGTGGATTTGTTCTGAGAGGAGAAGCACAGTGGGGGCAAGAGGCAGAGTCACCACACAGACCCTGAGAGCTGGGTGAAAGTGGACCAGAGGCGATCATCCTGCAGACTCATTTATTTCAGTTGGTAAAGTAGCTTATATAGCCAAGGCAGACAATCTGGTCAAGGGGCAGTTTATGCCCTAACCGACCACAGCCTGTTGTGAGGCAGGCTCTGTTGTCATGTGGGTTTTGAAATCATTCTTGAGTAACTGACACTCACTTGCCAGTGGCCATCTTGGCATGGCCTTCTCATTCCACCACATTCAGAGAAACCCTACATCCAGCCAATGATTTTGTTAGATGTCATAAAACCCAAGCCTCTTCCTCTTTTTTAAAGATTATTTATTTGGAAGGCAGAATTATGGGGGGGGGAGGCGGTGACAGAGAGACAGAAAGGGATCTTCCTTCTACTGGTTCACTTCCCAAATGGCTGCACCAGCTTCATCCAGAACTTCCACATGGGTGGCAGGGGCCCAAGATTTGGGCCATCTTCTGCTGCTTTCCCAGGTGTGTTAGCAGGGAGCTGGACCAGCAGTGGGGCAACCAACATTCAAACTGGCACCCATATGGGATGCCAACATTGCAGGCATCAGTTTAACCCACTGTGCCACAGTACCAGTCCTTCAAGCCCTTTCTTAACCTTTCAATAAGATCAGTGGGACCTGAAAATTGACTGACTGAGTGGTAATGCAATACCAGACAGAAACAGCCCTGGATCCAAATGTCTTCATGACAACTGAGCTGCCCCAGACTACACAGCTGGCATTTTCACTAGTCTCCTTGGACACACTATGAGGAAACTTAACATGGAGAAGGAATTTCTATGATGGCTTCTTTGTTGGAAGAATCTGGGACAGATTGCAGCAACTGTTCAGGCACCAAGTCTCTGAGAAACCCTTTGGGGATAAGAAACCATTTCCATTCATCTTGATCTCTTGCCAAGCTGCAACTAGTGAAGCTAGCCATGTCTTCCCGCCTGTCTCCACCTTTCATGCTCCCCCATCTCGCCCACAGGAAAGTAGCACTCAAGAATCATGATCCTAGTGAGTGATCACACCCTAGTGAGTGATCAGAGGCCTCATTCCATGGTCCCTGGGATCACAATACTACAGCTTAGACATGGAGCACTGTGGAGACCTAGCAGCGAAGGAGGAACTAGAGGCTTGGCAGAAAAGTGACAACATGGCCAGTCCAGGCTTCCTGGTCGATCAAGACCCTTAAGGTCACCCTTACACTAAGAGAGAATCACCTTTTGGGAACTGTTCATGAAAGGGCTATGAGTCAAGGACTCTGTAATGTGCCACACACAAACACACACATAAATAGTTACACATGGCTTCACTATTTTGAAGAAACAACCTTTGTTCTTTGACAACCTACATCCATCTCGATTTTTTCATAGCATTTCATATCAGACCAGGTGGAGTCTTCTTCAGGAATAAAAACTCTCAATGTCTCAGAATTATAGAGCGCTCAACATGTTAAAAGAATTTCGAGCCTGGGGAAGGAGAGCCGAGGGAGGGCATGTGCGGCGACAGCGGCCTTGGCATTGGAGCCGCTAGTTCCCTCCCTCCTGGGGGAACAGCACCGCCACCAGCGCGCGGGCCAAGGCCAGGGCGAGCCGGGCGGGCAGCGCTCCGGAGGACGGAGGAAGGGAGAAGGGTGGGCGAAGGGGCGGCCGGGCGTGCGGGGAGGGTCTCGCTCTCCTGACGACCAGAACCCGAGCGGGAGACCCTGGCGGCGGCGCCTGACACTCGGCACCTTCTGTCGTGCAGGAGGGCGGCTTGTCCGAGGCTGGCGGGGCCAGACCCGGGCCGCTGTTCCCGCAGGCCCCTGCGCCGCCGCCCGCGCCGCCGTAGGGCTCCTCGGGTGCCCCCGCCGCTGGCTCGGGCTCCTGAGGTCCGGCTACAGCTGTGGCTGCGGCGGGCACGGCCCAAGAACCGGAAGGCCGTGGCTCGGCTCAGATCGCCCAGAAAAAGGCACAGCTGCATTCCGCTCCGCGGGCGAAGAAACTGGAGAAGCTTGGAGTGTACTCCTCCTGCAAGGCTGAGGAGTCCTGTAAATGTAATGGCTGGTGGCGGAGGCGATGTCACCCATGCTGTATGACCAAGTCACAGCTGCGGGAGGCAGAACTCAGCAAAGCAGGAAGCCCCTGACTGAATTGAAGCCATCTTCTCTGTTGTTTTTATTAGGCTTAATAATGATGTAATCATTGGGTTTGAGTGTGAGAATAATGGATATCAATCTAGGCAAAATTGTTGTTTCTTGTAAAAAAAAATGAGTTACAGGAGGTGACTGGAGAAATGAGGAGAATCCCCTAAAATTTGTATAGAGTAAAATATTATTAGAAACATGAGTAATGAGTTTTATGAGAAAATAGAACAGAAAGAGCATGCAGGTGCTTGTTCCCACAGACCTCCCCTTTGCCTTACACAGGAGTATATGATGAGATTGGGAGGTACGTAGTTAATATTACAGCAAATGGAAGGATGAACAAGCACTACTATTCTTACAAAGGTTAAGACCTTATTCTTACAAAGGTTAAGACCTTATGCCCCTGCTTGGAAATGTAGAACAAAGGAACAAAGAACACTTACATTAAGCAATGAAGTAGGTTTTATAAAAAACACAGTTGTTGGAGGTGTGGTTTACCTTTAGAAAAATAGGATATAATCATTAGAACTTTCTCTATACAGTTTTAACCCTTTAAAATAAATCTATTAACATATAAAATCTTAGACATTTTGTCTAACACCTTTAGATAAGTTAAGCAAGTTTCATATAGCTAACATACCCACTATGAATAGAGAAAAAATTAGTGGAAAGCTTATGATGAGGCCATGAAAGGAAAACGAAACAAAACAAGATTAATAGAGAAAGTTACGCATAGATGATCACTTGTGATGTGTTCTTTCCCAGAAAGAAGAGAGACTTGGGACAAAGAAGGCTTAATCAAAAGTACATGTAAAAAGAGTATAAGATAAAGCTAGAAGAAGGAACGGCAAAATGATGCCTTCCCTTGCCACCTAAACCTCATCCCTTCATTTCCTTTCTTTGCTAATGCCTCCCCTCCTTCAGGATCTCCTGGACCTTCCGAGGCTGGACCACAGCAGGCTGGAAAAACCCCAACCCCTCTCCCACTCCCCTCAGAGCCCATCTGCAGCAAATAATCGTCAGTCTAATGGAATCCTGTCAGGGTGGTAGCCATGCCCTAGCTGCTCATTTTTCTCACCTGGAGAATGTGTCAGAGGAAGAAATGAACAGATTCCTGAGAATAGTGTTGGATATGGAGCATCTCTTTACTTGTGTCCAGAAGGAGAAAGATGCGGATACCATGCAAGGTTATTTCTACCTATTTAAGCTCCTGAGACAGTTTATTTTACAAAGAGGAAAGCCTGTGGTTGAAGGCTCCTTGGAGAAGAAACCCTCATTTGAAAAGCCTAGTATTGAACAGGCTATGAATACCTTTGTACAATATAAAGTTAGTCACCTGCCATCAAAAGAAAGACAAACAATAGTTGAGTTGGCAAAAATGTTCCTAAACCACATCAACAATTGGCATTTGAGGCACCATCTCAATGAAGACTGTGATTTCCCAATGTTGATATTTCTGGATATGAAGAGAACTACACAAGGTGGCTGTGTTACCACAATGTCCCACAGTTCTATGACAGTCTACCTCAGTATGAAACCACCCACGTGTTTGGGAGAATATTGCTTTGCTCAGTCTTCACTGTTATGAGGAAACAACTCCTGGAACAAGCAAGACAGGAAAAAGACAAACTGCTTCTTGCGAAACAAACTCTGATCCTCACTCATTTCCCTGGGATCAGGAGTAGCAGTCCTGCCTGCAAAGCTTCTTCTGGGCTAGAGGCAAACCCAGGAGAAAAGAGGAAAATGAATGACTCTTATGTTCTGGAGGAGGCCAAGAAACCCTGAGTAATGGGGGATATTCTGATGGAGTTAATCCATGAGGTGATGTCCACCATCATGGACCCTGTAGCAATGCTTGGACCAGAGACCAATTTTCTGTCAGCCCATTCAGCCAGGGATGAGGCAGCAAGGCTGGAAGAGCACAGGGACAGGATTGAATTTCACCTGGTTGGCAATTCCCTGAACCAAAAATCAAACAAGAGGATCCTGATGTGGCTGATAGGCCTGCAGAATGTGTTCTTCCATCAGCTGCCCCGAATGCCAAAAGAGTATATCATGTCTGTGATCCGAAACACAAAACCCTCACTTGAATTAAAGATGGCCATGTTATTGGTGGTATATGTTTCCATATGTTCCCAACCCAAAGGATTCACAGAGATTGTTTTCTGTGCTGTAACTTCAAATGAACAAGTCAAGGATTATGGAATACATGTGATGAATCATTTGAAAAAATATCATATAAAACATTACATCCTGAACTTCTTCACATATGCGAATGAATATGCAGTTGGGTACTTTAAGAAATACGGTTTCTCCAAAGAAATTAAAATACCTAAAGCCAAACATGTTGGCTATATTAAGGATTAGGAAGGAGCCACTTTAATGGAATGTGAGCTAAATTCTCAGATACCATATGCAGAATTTTCTGTCATAATTAAAAAGCAGAAAGAGATCATTTAAGAACCGATAGATGGGGCTGGCACTATGGTGCAGTAGGTTAATTCTCTACCTGCAGCACCGGCATTCCATATGGGTGCTGGTTCTAGTCCTCTTCCAATACAGCTCTCTGTTGTGGCCTGGGAAAGCAGTAAAAGATGGCCCAAGTGCTTGGGCCCCTGCACCCACATGAGACACTGGGAAGAAACACCTGGCTCCTGGCTTTGGATTGGCACAGCTCTGACTGTCGCAGCCATTGCAGAGTGAACCAATGGACGGAAGACCTTTCTCTCTGTTTCTCCCTCTCACTGTCTGTAACTCTACCTCTCAAATAAATAAATAAAAATATTTTTTTAAAAAAAGCTGATAGAAAGCAGGCCCAGGTTCAGAAAGTTTACCCTGGACTTTCATGTTTTAAAGATAGAGTTTGGCAAATTCCTATAGAAAGCATTCCTGGAATTAGAGAGACAGGCTGGAAACCAAGTGGAAAGGATAAAAGTAAGGAACCCAAAAACCCTGACCAGCTTTACAGCATGCTGAAGAACATCCTTCAGCAGGTGAAGAGCCATCAAAGCACTTGGCCCTTCATGGAACTGGTGAAGAGAACAGAAGCTCTGGGATATTATGAAGTTATAAGGTTTCCCATGGATCTGAAAACCATGAGTGAATGCCTCAAGAATTGGTACCACATATCTAAGAAATTATTCATTGCAGACTTAGAGTGAGTCTTTTCCAATTCTAAAGAGTACAACCCCCCTGAGAGTGAACACTGCAAATGTGCCAATATTGTAGAGAAATTCTTCTTCAGTAAAATTAAGGAAGCTGGATTAATTGACAAGTGATGTTTCCCCCTCTGCTTCTTAGAAATTCAAGCAGTGTGCCTAATGCAAGGTGGTTAAGTTGGACAAAGAATTGGACAAAATGTGTTGAAGAGACATGTAATAATTAGCACTTTTGAAAAAGAAACAAAAAACCTCATTTTAACTTTATATATATATATAAATTGACATAGAACATATATATATACATATATATATATATATAAATAATTCCTGTATATGAGGAAATTGCACATCTTCTGGAGATTTGGGGAGTCTAGAAAATTTCAGACCATGAATGTTTCCACATTTTTCTAATGGAATGTGAGAATTTATTTTTATTTTTTATTCTGAAGAACTTTAAAGAAAGGATACCTGATTTTTAAAAACCCATAAAAGGTGAAATACATTTGAAGTCTCATTGTAGACCTTATATATATTTTTTAAAACACTCATTTAAATGAGATATTTTGAACAGTTCTGAAAAATGCAGCTTTGCAAAAGCAACTGCTTTGATTTCTAAGAAAAAATTTAAATAATGTAACATTTTATAAGCAATTTCCTCATATGTTCAATTTCCTCATACACAGGTTTTGAGAAAACCCTTGGCCATTCATCTTGTTATGGTTGTCTAATGGACATCCCATAGAAAATTTACATTAATAGCACTAAATGGATTAAAATCTATTCCATAAAATAAAAATGTTCTATGTCAAATGTTCTATGTCTGGAGTTTTGATAATTCTGTCTACCTACAACAAACTTGTGAGTTCATAACCATTATTTTAATAATTCTTTTCTCTACATAAAAGTTTGATATATATTTGACTTTGCTTATGCAAGCCATAAGTACCAAAAGGTAATTTCCCAGGCCACAAAGGCATAAACTTGAAAACACTTAAGATTTAATCCACGCATTTTAATAGGAAAAGATTTATAGTTTACACATATATCAATATGGTGAATCCTTTTCTAAAATAAAGATTTATTTCTTTGGTATACAGAACACCATTTATAAAGTATACATGAGGATTTTTTATTTTTTATCTCTCAATTTTGTTTGTTGTCAGTGGTGAACTAAATTCCAACCAAGATTTTCTGTCAGTATTTTAATACCTATATTGCTATATAGGTCTAAGGTAACATCTCACTAAACTACACTATACAGCCAATCTTATTAACCTATCATCAATTTATTTTCTAATTATGCTACAAAGAAAAGTGGGACTTCTGCTATCCCAAATCTGGGAAAATCAACTAATATACAATCATAGAAATAAAGGCCATCCTGATAGTCTCTACACTAATTGTTATGATGCAAATTTATTAACTGGTTTATGTAAAGGATGGAGCTTAAAAAGTGTATTTATCTTAATTTTTCTATCAGCATAAATAAATTTAAATGATCAGCAATAGTCATTAAAAACCATTGCCAGTGATAGTCTGTGAAGAAAAAAAACCCTACAAATGGCTATTAAGTTAAATTAAAAGTGTTGTTTTTTTAAACAGGAGTCTTTGTTGATGTAGGCTTCGGTGTAAGAATGCCTTCCAGATCACCAATGCGTCTTTTCACAAGCCATCTTTGATGAAAATTAAACAGAGGCTGAAAGACTTCCTGCTTCATAGCTAATGAGCAAATAGGAACACATTCAGGAAACAGATCTAACTGAAAAATGGGAATCTAAATGCCTTCAAAATGAAATAATATTTGCTTTAAAAAAATTCTGATTATAAAAGTCACGTGTACTATCAAATACCATGTAGAGAAAAATGAAGTCTAGACGTAAAAAAAAAAAAAGTGTTGTTTTTGATACAAATGAGATATTCAGAATGCTCACATGGAAAAATGCCTCAATTTTTTTAAAGATTTATTTATTTATTTGAAAGTCAGAGTTACACAGAGAGGAGAAGCAGAGAGAGAGAGAGGTCTTCTGTCTGTTAGTTCACTCCCCAGAAGGCTGCAATGGCCGGAGCTGTGTCCATCTGAAGCCAGGAGTCAGGAGCCAGGAGATTCTTCTGGGTTTCCCATGTGGGTGCAGGGGCCCAAGGGCTTGGGCCATCTTCTACTGCTTTCCCAGGCCATAGCAGAGAACTGGTTTGGAAGAGGAGCAGTCGGGACTAGAACTGGCACCCATATGGGATGCCGGTGCTTCAGGCCAGGGTGTTAATCCCACTGTGCCACAGCCCCGGCCCCTCATCTTTTTTAATATAAAAAACTACCTTCAGTTGTGTCTAGATTTCTATGAAAAATGATGATACAGTTTGGATTAAGTTATTTTGGACTGGTTTTAATAGTGCTTTGTATCAGATCTGCCAATGCATCTGTCCAGCTTGGTATCCTGTGAAAGTTTGTTATTTTCTTGGTAGACATTCTTATAGAGTATTGTCTTTAAAATGAGATTCTTTTCTATACTGAAAACATTTTTATCTTTTCTAATTTAAAATTAATATTTTCTTATAGATATTGTGCAATAAAGCTGAAGTAGAATGTATAGTTTTACAAATGTTTTAACAGCTGATAAAATTTTACATTTGTAGAATTAATATATTGTACTGGTACAAAATAGTTTTAAATTATATTTTAAAAAGCTAAAAAAAGAGTTTCATAAAAATTATGTCACTATGAAGACTAAATGTGCTAAATATATTCATATTGCTAAAACTAAACATGAGACTTAGCTTAGAGAGACTAAGACATTCTATTTCTAGGAAATAATCTGATAAGAAACAAGGAATGGAGATGAAAAACATCATCACCAAGCAAGTATATCTTGCCGTCACATGTGATGTTCTCCAGTGGGTTCTTAGAACCTTAATTTTGAGGGAAGAGCAGAGGGGACCAGAGAGTGCTTTGTGTGCTTAGCTCCTGCCCATGACACTGAACTCAGAAGCGAGATATTTGGAGGAATTAAAGATGACTTAAATAACTGATTACAATAAATTAACTGTCTCCAAATTGTGATGAGAATCCTACAGCTCAAGTTTAGAAGGCCTTCCCACAGATGGAGAAGAGACTGCATTGACACTCAGCTTGAATGACCTCCCCGGGCCTGGGGAGCAAGGAAAGTGAGGCCCCTTCAAGATAAATAAAGCCATTTTTCATCATCCACCCAGATTCTGAACAGCTGACTTCCCAACATTTGCAATCAGAACACGCTCTTCTAGGCCTAGAGATCAGGAGGAAGTGATACAGAGTTGTCCAAGGCATTGTTGCCCCTCCTAAAATGTCTGAGGTTGCCCACTGCAGTTGGGGGAAGTAATGCAGCATGTAGAAAAACAAGGACAGAGAACAGATTATCAACCTACAGTTTAATTTTTTTTTATTTGAAGAGCAGAATGACAGGGAGAGGGAGAGAAAGAGAGATACAGAGATCTTTCATCCACTGATTCACTTTTCAAATGACCACAATGATTGGGGCTGCATGAAGCCAAAGCCAGTAGAAAGGAACTCCATTTGAGCCTCACACATATGTAACAGGGTCCCAAGTAGTTGGGTCATCTTCTGCTGCTCTCCCAGGTGCAGAGAGCTGGATAAGAATTGGAGACGGGGGGGACTAATGCTGTGGCTCAGCGGGTTAATGCCCTGGCCTGAAGTGCCAGCATCCCATATAGGCACTGGTTAGAGACCTGGATGCTCTACTTCTGATCCAGCTCTCTGCTATGGCCTGGGAAAGCTGTAAGAAGATGTCCCAAGTCCTTGGCCCCCTGCATCCATGAGGGAGACCTGGAAGAAGCTCCTGACTCCTGGCTTTGGATCAACACAGCTCCAGCCATTGCAGCCAACTGGGGAGTGAACCATCAGATGGAAAATCTCTCTCTCTCTCTCTCACATACACACACACACACACACACATATATATATCCTCTCTCTGTGTAACTCTGACTTTCAAATAAATAAATAAATCTTAAAAAAAAAAAAGAATTGGGTGGGGACCAGTGTGGTGCTGCAGCAAGTTAAGGCACTACTTGTGATGCTAGAATCCTCTCCCACTCTGTAACTCTGCCTTTCAAATAAATAAATCCTTTTTTAAAAAATAAACTGACTGCCCTGACATGTAGGAAGACATGCCTAGGCATGAATTCTGGGGGATGCTGACAGGGCAGAGTAGTTACTCTGAGGACACAATCAGGCCTACACAGGTAGGACAAGAAGCAAAGCTGCCAGTTTGTCTTGCTCCTCTGCATACACTGCCATTCATCTGCCTCTCCCATTTGTAGCAGGTTCACCAGCCATTACAGCCTGTGTTCTCCTGTAAGCCTTCCAGTGGACTACTGCTGAGGTGGCACAAACCACAGTGTGTGTGGATGTGTGTGTGTGAATGTTTGTGCACATACACTCAACAGAGCTGGGAACCAGGGTTGCCAAGAAAACTCCTAGGCTCTAACAAAGGTGCCATTGAGAATAGTGGGGAGCAGGTACACACTTTCCACTGAAAAGATAAAGCTGTATGATGTATTGAGTCACCAAGTTCAAGTATTAAAAATTTTTGAAGCCAGTTTCCAGAAAGCAAAAGCAACCCCACATTACAGAGGCTTATCCCGGGGATGTGTGGGAGAGGGTTCATTAAGTTCAGGACAGAGAGCTCCACCTAGAGGATCTATGCTGCTCAACACCCAAGGTCAATAAAAGTAAAACCATCAGTCAACTGCCATTTACAATGTCAAATTAAAAGCCCCCTGTGCCCCAGAGGACTTCAATTTCTGCTTGAGAAACAGTGAGAGAATGCATGGCCTCACTTTCCCCAACAGTTGAGTCCTAATTCTATGCACAAGGTCAGAATACAGAGATGCCCCATACCATAAATGCTCTAGCAGAGGTCATTGTTAGAGCAATCTTAGGAATCTTCTGCAAAGTGGAGCTACTGCTTGTAATGTTAATCTAAGGTTTTGGAAGGAATTTTCCGGTGCCAAATGTGGTCCTAATTTCAGCCTGGAGACATCCTCAAGCAGTCTGGGAGTTTGGAGACTTGTGGGGACAGCCTGGTTCTGAGTCTATTTGCATGAAATGAGGACTGCCCTGGAATTGAAGTCATTCTAGAGGAAGAGGATCTGTCCATGCTTATCCAGTAAGGCAGCCTCAGCTTTGGAAGAGAAGTTGCTTCCACGGTAAGCCATGAGTTGTGCCTGTGTTGGTAGTTTTCGCCAGTCATGGTCTGATTCAAATCAAGTCACAAAGTGCACAGCAGCTGTGAGGACAGGTTCTAGGCCTGCTGTGACATCCCCATCAAAGACATGAGCAGTATTTTTCCCATTTCTGCCCAGAACCAAGTTGGCCTCAGTAACTGGAGGGCTAAGGCAGACACAAAACCTGTCCAGATAGTTGTGCCCCAGAGCAGCAGTATCTCATCCATCTGATAATGAACATGCTTGTTGATTCCATATTTTGGTTATTATGGACAGTGCTGTCATAAACATGGTGGTTCAGGTAACTCTTTGATACAACATCTTCATGTCTTTTTATATATATCCAGTAATAGGAATGATAGATTATTTTTGCAAGTCTATTTTTAGTTTTTTAAAAAAAAATCTCAATACTGTTTTTATAGTGGCTGCAATAGCTTGCATTCAATGAACAGTGTAGAAGTGCTCCCTTTACAACATATCCTGGGCAGCATTTGTTACTCTGTCTTTTGGATAATAACCATTCTGACAGGGGTGGGGGAATATTTCATTGTGGTTTTGATTTGCATTTCCTTGAAGGCTAGTGATGCTGAGCATTTTTTCATGTATTTGTTGACATTTTTATTTGTGCTTTTGAGGACTTTTGAGGTCTGTTGTCCATTTCTTAGCTGGATTGGATTTTGTTGTTGTTTGGTTTATTGAGTTGCTAGTATATTCTGGATATCTTTTGTCAAATAGGTAGTTCACAAATATTTTCCCACTCTGTTGTATGTCTTTTCACTCTATTATTTACTTTGCTCTGTGGAAACTTCTGCTTTTAATATAATCCTATTTATTTAGTTTATTTTTTTGTTGCTTGTTTTGGGGGTCTTATACAAAAGAAGTCATGGTCTATACCAATATCTTGGAGTGTTTCCCCTTCTCTTTCTTCTAGCAACTTCATTAAACTTGGATCTCTAATACATCCTGAGTTGATTTTTTGGTATATGGTGAGAAGTATGTATCTAATTTCATGCTTCTCATGCATACATCCAGTTATGTCAGCACCACTTATGGAAGAGATTATCCTTATTCCACTGTATAGTCTGGGCACTTTTGTGAAAAATCAGTTGTCTGTAGATGGATTAATTTCTGGATTCTCTTTTGTTCCAGTGATCTATGTGTCAGTTTTTATGGCAGTACCATGCTGTTTTTTTTTTAAAGATTTATTTATTTATTTGAAAGTCAGAGCTACACAGAGAGAGGCAGAGAGAGAGAGAGGGAGAGAGAGAGGTCTTCCATCTGATGGTTCACTCCCCAATTGGCTGCAATGGCTGGAGCTGAGCCTATGCAAAGCCAGGAGCCAGGAGCTTCATCCAGGTCTCCCACGCAGGTGCAGGGGCCCAAGGACTTGGGCCATCTTCTTACTGCTTTCCCAGGCCACAGCAGAGAGCTGGATCGGATCAGAAGTGGAGCAGCTGGGAATGGAACCACTGCCCATATGGGATGCTGGCACTTCAGGCCAGGGCATTAACCTGCTACACCACAGCACCTGCACCCATGCTGTTGTTTTTTGTTTGTTTGTTTTGGACAGGCAGTGTTAGACACTGAGAGAGAGAGAGAAAGGTGTTCCTTCCGTTGGTTCACCCCTCAAATGGCCACTACAGCCGGTGCACTGTGCCGATCTGAAGCCAGGAGCCAGGTGCTTCCACCTGGTCTCTCATGTGGGTGCAGGGCCCAAGCACTTGGGCCATCCTCCACTGCACTCCCAGGCCACAGCAGAGAGCTGGACTGGAAGAGGAGCAACTGGGACAGAATCCGGCACCCCAACCAGGACTAGAACCCGGTGTGCCAGCGCCACAGGCAGAGGATTAGCCTAGTGAACCACAGTGCCGGCCTCCCATGCTGTTTTACTTACTATAGCTTCAGGCTGGTGTTATAACATAATGGATAGAGTCATCACCTGCAATGCCTGCAATCCATATGAGTGCTGCTAGTTCATGTCCCAGCTGTTTCACTTCTAATTCAGCTCCATGCTAATGGGCTGGGGGAAGTAGTGGAAGATAACCCAAGTATTTGGGCCTTGCCACCATGTGGGAGACACTGATGAAGCTCCTGGCTCCTGAGTTTGGCCTGGCCAACCACAGCCATTGTAACTATTTGGGGAATGAACCAGGAAATAAAAGATTTCTCTCTCTCTCTCTCTCTCTCTCTGCATGTTGTGTATGTAACTTTGACTTTCAAATAAATAATTCTTTTTTAAAGTTTTATTTGTTTATTTGAGAGGTAGGGTTACAGACAGAGAGAGACAGAGGAAGAGAAAGTTCTTCCATCTGCAGGTTCACTCCCCAGTTAGCTGCAATGGCCAGAGCTTAGTCTATCTGAAGCTAGGAGCCAAGAGCTTCTTTCAGATCCCCCATGTGGGTGCAGGAGCACAAATAATTGGGTCATCCCCCACTGCTTTCCTAGGTGCTGGATCAGAAATGAAGCAGCCAGGGCTTGAATTGGTGCCCATATGGAATGCTAGTGCTGCAGGCTAGAGCTTTAACCTGCTGCACCACAGCACAGGCCCCTGTATGTTTATTTTATAACCTGAACTTTACTGAACTGGTTTATTAGTTATAAGAGCTTTTTAGTGAGGGATGTGGGTTTTTCTATGTCACATTCAAACATGGATATTTTAACTTCCTCCTTTCTATTTTGATGCCCTTTATTTCTTTCTCCTCCCAATTGCTTTTGCTAATACTGTGAGTACTATATTGAATAAAAGTAGTGAAAATAGATATTTTTTGTCTTCTTCCAGATCTGAATGGAAGATGCTTTCAGATTTTCCCCACTCAGTATTTTATTGCATGTTGAATTATCATAAATAGCCTTTATAATTTTGAAATATATTCTCTCTAAATCTAATTTGTGGAGGGCTTTTACCATGAAGGGGTGTTGAATCTTATCAAATGCTTTCTCTGCCTTGACTGAGATGACTATATGGTTTTTGTTCTTTTTTCTGTTAATATGACTTATGACATCTATTGATTTGTAAATATTGAACCAACTTTGCATTGCTGAGATAAATCCCACTTGATCATGTTGTATGATCTTTTTGATGTTAATCTGCTAGGGTTTTTTTTTTTTTAGAATTTTTAAATCTATGTTCATCAAAGATCTAGTATACTTTTCATTTCATATTTTGTCTTTGGTTTGGGTATCAGAGTGATGTTGACCTCATAGAAAAAAATTTGGCAGAGTTCTGTCCTGTTCAATATTTTGGAATAGTTTGAAGACAATTGGAGTTAGTTCATTTTTAAATGTTTTATAGAATTCAGTAGTAAATCCATCAGATTCTGAGATTTTCCCTCATGGAAAACTTTTAACTAATTCTTTATCTCATTGATTGCTATGGTTCTGCTTACATTATCTGTATCTTATTGATTTAATCTTGATATTAAGTCATGTGTTTCTAGGAATTTATCCATTTATTTGAAGTTTTCCAGTTTATGAATACAGTTTTTATAGTAGTTTCTTAAAATCCTTTGTATTTTAGTGGTGTCAGTTGTAATATCTCCTTTTTTATCTCTAATTTTATTTATTTGAGTTTTTTTTCTCTTTTTTCTTCATTAGTCTGGCTAAAGGTTTGTCTATTTCATTTATCTTCTCAAAAAACCAACTTCTCATTTTGTTTATTGTATTGTTTTCTTATTTTCAATTTCATTTGTTTCTGCCCTATCTCTTATTATTTCTTACCTACTGCTGATTTGGAGTGTAATTTGTTTTTGCTTTTCTAATTTTAAAATATTAATTGGGGCCAGCACTGTGACATAGCAGCTAAGGCCACTGCCTGCAGTACCGGCATCCCATATGGGTGCTGGTTCGAGTCCTGGTTGCTCCACTTCTGAACCAGCTCTCTGCCATGGCCTGGAAAAGCAGTGGAGAATGGCCCAAGTCCTTGGGCCCCTGCACTCATGTGGGGGAATCAGAGGAGGCTCCTGGCTCTTGACTTTGGATCGGCGCATCTTCAGCCATTGTGGCCAGATAGGGAGTGAACCAGCTGATGGAAGACCTCTCTCTCTCTCTGCCTCTCCTTCTCTCTCTGTGTAACTTTGACTTTCAAATAGACAAATACATTTTTTTAAGATTTAAAGATTTATTCATTTATTTGAAAGAGATACAGAGATAAAGGGAAGGAGAGAGAGAGAGAGAGAAAGAAAAAGGAAGAGAGGGAGAGAGATCTTCTACCCACTGTTTCATTTGCCACATTCCCAAAATGACCACAAAGCCTGGGCTGTGGCCAGGCTGAAGCCAGGAGCCAGGAGCTCCATCCATATCTCCCACATGAGTGCACGGACCAAGGACTTAGGCTACCTTCTGATGCTTTCCTGGGGCATTAGCGGGGAGTCTGATCAGAAGTGGAGCAAGGGCCGGCGCTGTGGAGGAGAGGGTTAATGCCCTGGCTCAAAGCACTGGCATCTCATATGGGCACCAATGCAAGACCTGGCTGCTCCACTTCCGATCCAGCTCTCTGCTATGGCCTGGGAAAGCAGTAAGAAGATGGTCCAAGTCCTTGGGCCCCTGCCCCTTCATGGGAGACCTGGAAGAAGCTCCTGGCTCCTGGCTTTGGATTGGCACAGCTCCGGACATTGTGGCCAATTGGGGAGTGAACCATCAGATGGAAGACCTCTCTTTCTGTCTTATTTTTTTTTTTTTGGACAGGCATAGTGGACAGTGAGAGAGAGAGAGAGAAAGGTCTTCCTTTTCCATTGGTTCACCCCCAAATGGCCACTGTGGCTGGCACAGTGTGGCCGGCGCACTGCGCTGATCCAAAGCCAGGAGCCAGGTGCTTTTCCTGGTCTCCCATGCGGGTGCAGGGCCCAAGCACTTGGGCCATCCTCCACTGCACTCCCAGGCCATAGCAGAGAGCTGGACTGGAAGAGGAGCAACTGGGACAGAATCCGGCACTCTGACCAGGACTAGAACCCGGGGTGCTGGCGCCGCAGACGGAGGGTTAGCCTACTGAGCCGCAGTGCCAGCCCTCTCTCTTTATCTCTGCTTCTCCTTTCTCTCTGTAACTCTTTCAAATAAATAAATAAATCTTAAAAAAAAAAAAAAGAAGTGGAGGGCCGGCGCCGTGGCTTAACAGGCTAATCCTCCGCCTTGCGGCACTGGCACACTGGGTTCTAGTCCCGGTCGAGGCACTGATCCTGTCCCGGTTGCCCCTCTTCCAGGCCAGCTCTCTGCTGTGGCCAGGGAGTGCAGTGGAGGATGGCCCAAGTTCTTGGGCCCTGCACCCCATGGGAGACCAGGAGAAGCACCTGGCTCCTGCCATCGGAACGGCGCGGTGCACCGGCTGCAGCGCGCCTACCGCGGCGGCCATTGGAGGGTGAACCAATGGCAAAAAGGAAGACCTTTCTCTCTGTCTCCCTCTACTGTCCACTCTGCCTGTCAAAAAAAAAAAAAAAAAAAAAGAAGTGGAGCAGCCATGACTCAAACTGGCATCCATACAGATGCCCACATTGCAAGCAGCAGCTTAACCATCTATGCCACAATGCCAGCCCCTCTAAATCTTTGAGATGTATCATTAGATCACTTATTTGAGACTTTCTCTTTTAAATGTAAGGACTTGATATTATAAACTTCTCTCTTAAAACTTCTTTTGCTTTATCTCACAGATTTTGATATGGTGTGTTTTCATTTTAATTTATTTCAAGAAAGTTTTATATTTTCTTTTTAACTTCTTCAATGACTCATTGATCATTCAAAATGTTTTATTTCTGTGTCTTTTTGAGTGCTGCATCTTCTTGTTGGTTTCTAATTTTTATTCCTTTGTGGTCTGAGAGGATTCATGGTATGATTTCAGTCTTTTTAAATTACTGAAACTTTACTTGTAGCCTAATAGGTGGCCAACTATGACAATACTCAATGCGCTAATGAAAAGAAGGTTATTCTATAGTTGGTGGGTGAAATGTCCTGTAAATATCTGTTATGTCCACTTGCTCAACAGTATGTTTCAACTCTGATTTATCTTTATTGATTTTCTGTCTGCTTGATTTGTCCATTGAAGAGAGTGGGGTGTTGTAATCACCCACTATTATTGTATTGGGGTCTCTTTCCTTTAAGTCTAATGTTATTTGCTGTATATATCTGGGTGGTCTTGTTTTGGGTGCATAAATGTTTATGATTGCTATATCTTCTTGCAGATTCAAGCCTTCTATCAAAGTACAATGTCCTTCTTTGTCTCTCTTTACCACTTTTTATTTAAAGTCTGTTTTATCGTATATGAATAGCCACTCCTGTTCATTTTTTGTATCCATTTTCCTGGTATATCTTTTTCTAGTCCTTCACTTTCAGTCTATGTGTGTCTTTATTCGTGAAGTGAGTTTCTTGTAGCCAACATGTAGTGGGGTCTTGATTTTTTTTTAACTATCCAGCCAACGTAAGTCCTTTGGTTGTTGAATTTAATCCATCTATATTAAATGATAGTATTGATGAATAAGAATTAACACCTGTCATTTGGTTGATTGGGTACTGATTTTACCTGCTCTGTTAGTGAATTTGGTGGTATCATATGTTTTCAGGATGTTTACTTCTAATGCAGGACTCATTTCAGAATTTCTTATAAGACTTGTCTGGTAGTGGTGATTTCCTTCAGTTTTTCTTATTTGAAAAATAGCTTATTTCTCCCTCCATTTTAAGGATACCGTCTCTCAATACAATCTTCCCGGTGGAAAGTTCTTTTCCTTGACGACATTGAATATATCATCCCACTCTTTTCTCACCTGTTTGATTTCTTCTGAAAAGTCTGATGTCAACCAAATTAGTTTTTATATATAACTTGATACTTTTATTTTAACCTTATTGCTTTAGTATTTTCTCCTCATCCTTAACTTTTGTCAGTTTGACAACAATATGCCTTGTAGATGATATTTTTTGGTTCAGTCTGCTTGAAGTTCTTTGAGCTTCTTGTATCTGGATAGCCACATTTCTTTCTCCTTTTTAAAGATTTATCTATTTGAAGGCCGGTGCCACAGCTCACTAGGCTAATCCTCCACCTGCGGCACCGGCACACCGGATTCTAGTCCCAGTCAGGATGCCGGATTCTGTCCCAGTTGCCCCTCTTCCAGGCAAGCTCTTTGATGTGGCCTGGGAGTGCAGTGGAGGATGGCCCAAGTGCTTGGGCCCTGCACCCCATGGGAGACTAGGAGAAGCACCTGGCGCCTGGCTTTGGATCAGCGCAGTGTGCCGGGCGCAGCGTGCCAGCTGCAGTGGCCATTGGGGGGTGAGCCAATGGAAAAGGAAGACCTTTCTCTCTGTCTCTCTCTCTCTCACTGTCCACTCTGCCTGTAAAAAAAAGAAAGATTTATTTATTTGAGAAGCAGAGTTACAGAGAGAGAAAGAGACAGAAAGAGAGGTCTTACATCTGCTAGTTCACTCCCCAAATGGCCACAAAGGTTAGAGTTCAACAGATCCAAAACAGATAAGGAGGAGCTTCTTCCAGCTATTTCAGGGGCCCAAGCACTTGGGCCATCTTCTACTGCTTTTCCATGCCATTAGAAGGAGCTGTATCAGAAGTGAAGCAGCTGGTACCTGAACTGGCACCCATATGGGATGCTGGCACTGCAAGCGAGGTTTAGCCTACTACATCACAGTGCTGGCCCTGATGTCCCTTTCAAGACCTGGAAAATTTTCAATTATTGTTTGATTTGGGAGGCTTTAAACATCTTTTCTCTTCCCTTCTGCTTCAGAAATACCTATAATATAAATATTCAGTCATTTAATCATATCCCAAGTTTCACATAGAATTTCTTCATTCTTTTTAATTTGTTTTATTGTCTGATTAGGTTATTTCAAAAGTCTTGTCTGCCAGATTAGAAATTCCTTCATTCATTTGGTCTATTCCTTTGTTAAAACTCTCAGTTATATTTTTTTTCTCACTGACTGAAGATTTTATTTTCAAAATTTCTATTTGGTTCTTCTTAATTATTTCTGTCTGCTTACTAATATTTTCATTCATGTCACTCATTGATTTACTCACTTGTTTAATCTGTCTATATGTATTCTCCTGATTGCATTAAGTTTCCTTACAATCACTATTTTGAATTCTATTTCCAGAATTTCATAGTTTCCTTCAGTCTGAAGAATTATTGTGTTATTTTGGAGATGTCATGCTAGCTTTCTCTGTCATGTTTCCTATGTCCCTACGTTGACATCTGTACATCTGGTATAGTAATTCCTTCTTCTTTATGAAGTAGGTTTTCTTAAAAAAGAGTTTAAGGTTTGGATGAAATGCAACATATCACTTCGCTGGTTCTTTTGGCTTTGGTTCTAGGTAATTCCAGAAGTTCAGTCTCTCAGTTATATCTTTTGTTTTAATCAATGTCATCCTGTCTATAATTGACACACTGGTCTAGTCTGCTGCAAGCCATAGGATTAGAAGCATGACTTTGAGATGAAGGTAGGTTTCCTAGGCTATGTATCTTCAGTCCACACAACTTTGTATCAGTTACTCTGGAAATGTGAAAGCCATTGTCTTGGTGGTGGGTGCTGATGTCAATGTAAATGACTATTCCCTTGTCCCAGTAGCAATCCTGAGTGATTGTAGGGCTTGTGGCATGAATTTCTGTGACTCTATGATTGTGTAAAGTGGATGAAATGAACCCCTCCTTTGGTCTTGCTAGGAAAGTGCAACTGGTGCTGCAGATTATAATGTCCAAAGCCCTATTTCTTGGAATGGGCAATGTGAACTGAACCCTGCTCCAGTTCCACAGGGTGATTTTAAGGCACACAGGAAATTTTTTCTCTGGCAGGTATGAGTCCCTAGAGGTGGAATGCAGGTGAGTTCTCCCCTAGGTCCATTGGGTAGATTTCAGTGGGATTAAACAAAGTCAAACTGATTGTTATAATCCTGGTGTTATATAGTACAGCAGAGTCATTACCCAAATCTTCTAGATGGAAGTACATTTTGGTGTTAGTTCCCAGAAGCTAAGTGTCACCCCACCCCCACTCCCAGCTCACATACAGTGGGTGAACATGGTTCTTGGGCTAATACTCCCAAGCTCCAATTGTTACAAGATGAATGGGACATGCCCTCTACCCCACAACTTGCCCTTACTCTGACTCTGACTGTCTTCTGATAGCAATGGTCCAGAGATCACTTGTGTGAGTTTTTCCAGGAGAGTCCAGCACTCTATGGGAATAAGGGATGGAAGGGAGACAATGTGAATTCATTTCTTTGAGTGTAGCAATTGCTCAGACCCCAGTCAGCTCCCCAGGATAAAGTTACAGTCAGTGAGTGACTGTGAAATTCTTAGCATGTAAAGCCACAGCCTGCAGTGCTGACATCCCATATGGGTGCTGGTTTGAGTCCTGGCTGCTCCACTTCTAATTCAGCTCTCTTCTATGGCCTGGGAAAGCAGTAGGAGGTGGCCCAAGTGCTTGGGCCCCTGTACCTACATGGGAGACCTGGAAGAAGCTCCTGGCTCTTTGCTTTGGATCAGCACAGCTGCAGTTTCCACCATTACAGCCAATTGGGGAGTGAATCAGTGGATGGAAGACCTCTTTCTCTCTCTTCCTTTCCTTCTCTCTCTGTATAACTCTGACTTTCAAATAACTAAATAAATCTTTTTTAAAAAAATGACATATAAAAACTTCTTCCTACTTTTACTTGGTAAGATGTCAACTCAGCTTGCAGCTGTCTGTGCTGTGCTGCCCATCTCAACCGTGTTTCTGTCCTCTTTCCTCACTGTTCCATGGGATATTCATTCTTTTTATTTCACCTCCACTGAATATTTCTGTCAGTCAGACCTCTGGAAAGAGATCATTTCTTTGTTTTCATATCCTAATGAAGCTGGTCAGTATGACTTTACCCTATTCAGCCATCTTGGATCCTAGGAATGCTGCTTCTTAGGGCTAGACTCAGGGATGATCTAAACTTCAAGTTTTCCCCAAGTTGAGATTCTGATGATGCTTAAGAATGTCATGTTTCACAATATTCACCCTGAACTAACATCAAAATTATCATTTATTAATACTATGTGTCAGGCACTTTGTATAAGTGTTGGGCAAAATGTTCACCACTAAACTAACTTGAAGGGAAATGTTTAATGACCACTCATTAGGAAATAAAGAAATTGAGTCTCAGGATAAACAGGCCTGAAATCACAGGTCTGTTTGAATTCATGTGTGACCAACTCTGCAAGATTCTTCTTGCCAAGGATACCAATGGACTGTTGACTTCATTTTTTTAAGGGATTTCCTGACAACATTAGAACATGAATTGGTCTTCCAGTGGTGTTTGTTTTAGAAACACTTAAATGATAATCATTCTGGTTCTCTTTCCAAGATATGTGACAATGATTTTGGGTGTGTTAACAGCAAGAGGGAATCACAGAAGACAACTTGTATCTTTCAACACTGGCTGAAAAAGACAGCTGCTTCCTGCCTGCATAGAATCAGTTATGAAAGTGTCACATTCACTGTTAGCTATTCCTTAGACAAACCCTCCCTCTAGAGGCCAGCAAAGAAGGGGATGGATGTGAAGAATATTATGTGTGTGAATTTCACAAGCCATGTTAATTCTTTGTTTTTTTTTTTAAGTTTTATTTATTTGAAAGAGTTACAGAGAGAGGTAGAATGAGAGAGAGAGAGAGAGAGAGAGAGAGAGAGAGAGAGAGAGAGGTCTTCCACCCACTAGTTCACTCCCGAGATGGCTGCAACAGCTGAAGCTGAGCTGATCCAAAGTCAGGAGCCAGGAGCTTCTTCTGAGTCTCTCACATGGATGAAAGGATCCAAGGACTTGGGCTATTTTCTACTGCTTTCCCAGGCCATACCAGAGAGCTGGATCAGAAGTGGAGCAGCCGAGACTTGAACCGGATGACTATATGGGATGCCTGTGCTGCAGGCCGGGGCTTGCACTGTGCCACCACTGTGCTCTACCCCCCCCCCCGCTGGTCCCACCATCTTAACTCTTTGTAAAAGCCAATTTATTTTTGAACAGGCATGGCCAGAAATTATACCTGTGTTGAGATTGTCACAACTGTCAGATGTTAACAATTCTAGTAATTTTAGCTCATTAATCCTGGGTTAGCTAGCACAGGGCACATTCTCCTCTCTGGATTCCCTGTGCTGAAGTCTTTCTCCACAACCTTGACCTTCAAGTGAGATAACCTGCACTGACCTCTGATTCACCCATAAAAGGAGATTCATCCCAACATTCACAAGGGAAGGGGTGGAAAGAGAGAATCTAGGGAAGAATCAGAGAAGAATCCCCTCCCCCATTGCCACCTTCTACAGCTATTGGGCTGTGGGATAGTTGATTACTTAATTATCCAATTTTTCAGGTATCTAAGATGTACAGTGGAAGCAGCTGATGACTTAAACACTATGTGTAAAAGGCACTTGAAATTCTTGAGAGGGGCAGACAGAGCACATGCTGAATGACACAGTTGCAAGGCTTATGTTGGTTCTGTCTTCTAGACCAACGAATTTTCCTAACATCTTTGCTTTTAGGAGATTGCCTGCTAGGAACCATTGAAGAACCAAAGTGACTCCATTTTAAAACAATAAAAAAAGCAGCCTCCATTTCCCATAGCAGACCCGAGTCCTTGTAAAAGCAGGCATTCAGGCATTCTGGAGATATCAAAGCTTACCAGGGACAACTAGCTTGGTAGACCAAGGACAGCACAGTAGAGATTGCTAAACAAAGTAACTCCCTGCATCCAAAGCTTCTGTGCTGTAAGCTCCCGCTGTAACTCCCTGTGCCCAAAGCTTCCATGTTGTATATAACTCTTTTTTCCTGCTGATGTAGCCCTTTTTTCCTTTAAAAACTCTCCCAAACAAAGACCGGGGCCTCACTCATTCCTCTGCTATGCCGGTTGGTTGGATGGAGTCCCTGTCGCAGCTTGTACTCTAGAATAAACCTTGCTTTTGCAGTTTGGTGTGATCAACTCTCTGGGGGTCTCTGTGGGGATCTAACGATCTGGGCACAACATAATCACCAGTGTTTTTGGTTTTTGGAGCTTCAGCTATAGCTGGAGTATCTTCAGGATGAGGTGAGGAATAAGGATACAAACATCAGAGGTAATGTTATGATGATAGACACCCTAAACTTGATCCAGGTCCTGAAGCATTGCTGACCATGAGACTGTGACACCTCTAAAAACTGGTGGATTTGGGGCTAATGCTGTAGCATAGGTTAAGCCTCTGCCTGTAGCACTAGCATCCTCTATGAGCACCAGTTCAAGTCCCAGATGCTCTATTTCTGATCTATCTTCCTGCTGATTGCCTGGAAATGCAAAATATGGCACAGTGTTTGGGCTTCTGCTTCTCATGTGGGAGACCCAGAAGAAGCTCCTGGATCCTGATTTTGGATTGGCCCAGCTCTAGTCATTGTGAACATATGGGGAGTGAACCAGTGGATGGAAGACCTCTCACTGTCTCTCCTCCTCTGTAACTCTGTCTCTTAAATAAAGTCTTTTTTTTTAAAAAAAAAAAAGGGGGGGGGGATCCTTTTTTTAAAAAAAAGATTGAGAGATTTTTTCTTTCCTGCCAGCATGTGGAGTTCTACAAGAAAGACTTTAATATATTCATTTTTCACACTGGCTCCATGGTCCAAGACCATAACAAAGGAGGCCCCAATCAATATTTGTTGCATGAGGAAAGCACACATAGGTGATCAGATATCAGCCACCTCAATGTTTGGAGGCACACAGGGTACGGGAGCTGGCTAACTCTGTGCACTTATGTGTCTTAAGAAAAAGAAACAGCAAGAATTGGAAACATTCCCAGTACTTCCAAAGGAAGAAATGAGCAGTCAGCGCATGTGTATCCACCTCTACTTCCTTTTCCATTGGTGATGTTTATCACCTTCCCCCATCCCTCACTGACAGTGATAGTGAGAAAGGTAGCCTAACAGCTTGACACAGTTCCTCCATTCCCACACAACACGGGGAGCTTGGGACATAGCTTTCCTTTCCAAATCAAACAACATAAAATATCTGTTTTCTAATAAAACTCCTTCCTACCTAACCATGCAGCCTTTCTTTTCCAGGTAAGGAGTTCTGCTAGGCCAGGGAATGACAATAAAACCATAGATGAGGATGTCTAAACAGGAGGCACATATTCTGAGTTATGAAACCATGCATTATAAGTGAGCCTCCCAAAATTAAGGAGGAAAAAGGACAAAGAGAGATAGTGGTCAACCAATGAATTATTCTTCAAACAAAAATGTTTTGGACACCATGTATAAGTCAAAGAATGTTTATGATGAAGAAGTGAACAAGCCAGAAACAGGTCTTGCTTCTCTGTAATTTATATGCTGACACAGGAAACAAACATTAAGCAAAGAATGTAAGTGTGTTGAAGTTTAAAAAAGAAAAATGTGAAATGCACTGAGAACCTATCTGGTGATGCTAATAATGGGGGGGGGGGCTCTTACTAATCTTGAGGAAGGCAGTAATGAAATCTCACATGTGGGAGACTTGTGGCATCAATCAGGCCAAGACTGGTGGGAAGAGCATGTGAAATTAACACAAAGAACACTGCTGTTAAGACATTTAAGAGTGCATGATGTCCAGTGCATAAAGAACACTTGGGATGATTGAGATAGAAGAGAGAGGGAGGCTGGGACCAGGTAATTCACATGAACAGAATCCATGTTCAAAATTCTGGACCTTATCTCACAGGTGATGAGAAGGTATTGATGAATTTTAAGAAACAGAATGGCATCTGAGATTTACATTTTAACCTTTTAAGCTTCAGTGTGGATAGCAGAAGGAAAAGGGGCTGGGATATGACATTGGAGGAGCTTTCCAGAGGCCTTCATTGTAGTCCAGGGAACATATGAAAATGTGCTTAATTAATGTGGTAGTGATGACAAGAGAAGAGAAGGAAAGGCAGTGCTGAATATAAATGAAAGACAGGAGCTCTCTCACTGTGATTTTTGTAACAACTGCTCGTTATAGGAATTCCAAAGGATGCTTCAGAAGCTGTGAGGAAAGAAAAAAGTATAAGTTGGATAGTGAAATAAATGCTCACAGAAATATATTTGAGAGTGCTCATTCATTCAAATATTCTCTGAGTGGCTAGAAAGATGGCGCAATAGAGGAAGCAAATACTAGTCTCCGGTCTGTCATTGTGGTGCAGTAGATAAAGCTGCCACCTGCAAACCTAGCACCCCATGTGGGCAACATTTCATTTCCTGGCTCCTCCCTGCTAATGGCCTGGGGAAAGCACAGATGACCCAAGTGTTTGGGCCCCTGTCACCTATGTGTAAAACCCAACTGAAGTTCCTGCCTCCTGACTTCAGCTTGGCCCAGCTCTGGCCATTGTGGCCATCTGGAGAGTAACTAGTAGATGGAAGATATGTGTGTGTGCGTGTGAGTGTGTGTCCCTCTCTATATATAGTTCTGACTTTCAAAATAAATAAATCTCTTTAAAGACTACTACTCTCCTCTGCAAAGAAGAACCAGAAAATAAATAAATAGGTGCATTTCAATGTGACTTACACTAGAACCCAGAAGGGGAGAAACAGGAACATTGTACAACACAGAGATTTGAGGTAGTAGCATATAGAATAGGGGGAAAAGAAACAACACTGGACAACAATGATGCTGGTTCTCTGACCAAGGGGAATCCCCTTTATACAAGAAAGGGTAAACAGAAAAGTCCCAGTAAGACCTTTTGCATTGAAGTCAGAAAAAATAGCAACAAACATCACAGGTTTGCAGCCCATTTATAGGTGACCTGGAGTCTGCACAGTAGTTTCACTTTTTTGAAAAAATTTATTTATTTATTTCAAAGATAGAGTTACAGAGAGGCAGAGAGAGAGATAGGTCTTTCATCCGCTGGTTCACTCCCCAAATGGACACAATGGCCAGAGCTGCGCCAATGCAAAGACAGGAGCCAGGAGCTTCCTCTGGGTCTCTGTCATGGGTGCAGGGGCCCAAGCACTTGGGCCACCTTCTACTGCCTTCCCAGGCCATAGTGGAGAGCTGGATTGGAAGTGAGGCAGCCAGGACTCAAATCGGTGCCCATATGGGATGCCAGCACCTCAGGCAGTGGCTTTACCTGCTATGTCATAGCACCGGCCCCAGCTTCATTTCTGAGAAGGTTCTTACACTGTTATCCTAGCTCCCAAAGACCAGGCTGCTGTAGTACAACAACAATACTGGGGACAGAATCATACTTCCAGCCTGTCATTAGCTGAGAGCTTGCACTTTGTGCAAACACTCATCCATGATTGCCAGATTTCAGGACTTACAATGTGTGCTGTACTCTCCTTATAATCACAGCAAGCCGGAGTCAGATAATGCAGCACTTGAGTACTCCTCAAAGCTGCTAGTGCCCTAAGACTTGCATTATTTACTACACTTCCCCTGCCATCACTGCTGGCCCACCCATGGCCCATGCCTGTTTCCAACAGGACCACATATACACCACACTTGCCACCATTGCTAATGTGGAAAAATCCATCATGTTTCCTATGTCATCATTTTCATTGTGGTGACTGGTCTCTCACCAACACTACTGTGTGCACGACAAATAGTAATGTTCTGGCCATTCATGTGGGAGACATAGATTGAATTTCTGGCTAAGGCCCGCTGGCCAATGTGGGCATTTGGGGAGAGAATGGTAGGTGAGAGATCTCTGTATATAAGTCTCTCCCTTCCTGTGTCTCAGATAAATGCATAAACACTTTAAAAATATATTTTTGAAATACTTAACAAAAGACTGGATCAAACATAAGAAATGATATCAGATCTTGAAGATGAGTCTTATGAAAAAAATGAGGACAGCTTTTGAGACCTTAGGAACACCATCAAGCAAGCAAATACTTAATTTTTGGAGGTCTATGAAGGCAAAAAAAAAAGGAAAGACATAGAAAAGCTAACCCATAAGTGAAGCTGCTGGTTCCTGGGTTTCACTTGGCCCACTGCTGGCTATTGCAGCCATCTGGGGAGTGAACTAGTGAGTAGAATATTTCTCTCTCTCTCTCTCTCTCTTTCTCTCTCCTCTGATTTTCCAATAAGGTAATAAATGTTTTTAAAAACTATCCGAATAAGCTGAAATGGGAAAGAAACTGTTCAAACTCATTTTGCAAGGCTAGAATTATCCTGACACCACAGCGAGGCAAGGCCAGAGCAAAAACAGCAAAAGAAAAATATAGACCAATATTTCTGATCAATGTGAATTCAAGACTTCTCAACAAAATACTAACCAATAGAATCCTACTACACATCAAAAATTTCACTCAACATGATCAAGCAGGATTGCTTTTCTAAAGGAGAGCTACCTATATTTTTTTTTGACAAAGATGAAAAATAAGCAGGGAAGACAAAGATGACTCCAAAGTTTGGGGCATGAGTAACTGGGAGGGGGAGGTTGTCACTGAATAAGGAGTAAGGAAGCATATGAAAGAAACAAATTGCAGAGAAGTGTCAGGGTTTCACTTTGAACATGGTCAGTGTGAGGTACCTGGGGGATGGCACCATGATAATCCTGAGACACCAACTTATATTCACGTCTGTAGCTCAGTGTGCAAGAGTAGACTGCAGAAATAAATGTGAGGCTCATATCCTGTAGATGGTAAGTGAAACCTTGAGGCATGGAGAAGCCAAGAACAAAGAACAGAAGCAAAGCAGACCAAAGACAAGGCCCTGGGCTCTCCAACACTAAGAAATAGAACAGAAAAGAGGGAAGAATCAAAAAATACCTAGTTGGAGCAGCTAGTGTTACTGGATGAAAGCAAGGTGTTGCATGGAAGCCCAGAAAAGAAATTCCCCCAAGAATAGAGGAGTGGTGTCCTGTGCCCTGTGCTGCTGGATGACAGAGTGGGACATGGTGCAAGAGATGACCCTGTGCTAGCACTGAGAAAGCATGGGTGCATTCTCACAGAAGTGCTCGGAACCTCTAAGTCTTGGTTTAAAGACTAAATGCAAAAATCGAACTTAAAACACCAGAAGAGTAAATTTTTAAAAAGGGAAAATATTTTTAAAACCATAAATCAATAAAAATGAAAATGTGTCTATAGCCCTATAACAGACAGTTCCAAATGTGACTTCTAGGAGTGTGAATAAATTAATAAATAAACTTCTGGCAAGACTGAACGAGAAAAAGAAAACACTTGCGATTTGAGTGGAGAAAGTGGATGTCACCAAGTTTCAAAAACTTAAAGATAATATGTCACACATAACTTTGAGTCAATAATATTTTTGGTGATTAAGTGGATTTTATTTTTGGAAATTACATATTACCATAATCAATTTCATGAAAAAGAACAAAAGGATATATCAACAATCATTATACAGTCTGAAAAAAATTTTTAAATATGCATAATGACAAATTAAAAACAAAATATGTACAATGTTTAAGCCCAGATGGTACTACTACTGTTGAACAGCGAATGCTGAGTGTCCTGTGTTGAACCTGGGAGGCCACCAGAGGGCACACAAACACATCTTTTTGAAAGAAAGAAAAGAAAGAAAGAGAGAGAGAGAGAGAGAGAGAGAAAGGAAGGAAGGAAGGAAGGAAGGAAGGAAGGAAGGAAGGAAGGAAGGAATTAAGACTGAAAGAACATGTAATTCCTGTTACTTGTTTAAAAAAAAGAGAGAGGCTAGAGTAATTTTGATAATGATGATTGATGAAAATAGAATGAAAAAGAGAACCATATGGTCATTTATGAATAAAGTTTAAGTCTGCTGCCATAGCCTATGGGTAAATGCATCCAATTTCATCTGAATAAAATTTAAATCTTGGAAAGATGAATTTAGCAGAATATTAAGTTAATAATGCATTATGAAAAAGTAATTTTCAAACCAGGAATAAAAATGTGATAAAACATTAATAACCATCCTGGTGGCAAGGGAAGTGCTAGGCTCACACTTTGCAGTGGTGAGTAAAAAGCCTTTCTTCATTAGCCTCCCAGCAGAGGGAGGATTCTTCAAAGTACTCAGCAGAGGAAGGCCTTGAAATAGAAAAATATAATTCAAAATATTCACTGTTTCCTCCCCAACACAGGATGTGTTCACTGATGTAAAATATACACAGTGGCCTCTAATTAGAATTAATATACACAGAGAAGCTCCTGGGACTAATATAACATGTTCTCAACTGTCTCTAATATGAATATGATGTCCATGCCATAGTCCCTAGGATGAATCTCATATGTACACAGCAGTCTCTTCTATGAATGCGATGTCCACACTGTATTCTCTGGTACTAGCAGAATGTTCTAAAATAGATGACACAGGGCTGAAGACCAGTTAAAGAACTACACTAGTGAATCTTCACACTTGTCAGAAGGTTGTAGTAATGAAGATAGTGTGATGTTGGGGAAGAAATACATGAGTGGATAAATGAAACAGAATAAATGGAATGAAAATACAGCATGTAAATTTAGTTAACTAATTTTGTCAAAGGAACTATGCCAATTCAACACAGAACAGTCTGTTCCACAGATGTCAACTGAATAATTGTGGGGAAAAATTAACCACATGCAAACCACATGAGAAAAAAACAACACAGACACAAATCTTATAGCTAACCCAAAAATCCACTCACAATGGTCTATAAACTGAAATTTTCAAGTGTGAAAATTGGAAAAATTATAGAATGAAATATATATGCTCTGTCAGTTGCTGGGGAGGTTTTTAAATTATCTATTTTGCTGGGGAAGTTTTTAAATTATCTATTTATTTGTAAGTAGGGGAGGTAGAGACAAACAGAGCTCCCACCCACCAATTTATTCTGCAAATTAACAATATATCTGGGATTGGGATGAGCCAAAATAAGGATCTGGAAACTCAATACAGGTCTTTCACTTGACTTACAGAGACCCAACCCCATGAACTACACCTGTTGCCTCCAGGGTGTGCACCAGCAGGAAACCAAAATAGGGACCAGAACTAGGACCTAAACACAGGTACTACAACATGGGATGTGGGCATTCCAACATGGTGTTCCAACTTCCAGGCCAGTCTATGGAAAAAAAATGTAAAATGGTCTGACCTTGGTAGAAAACTGTCAATTGTACAAAAAGTTAAGCATAGAAGTACCGTGTGGGAACCAGTGTTGTATCATAGTACGTTAAGCCACCTTCTGCAATGCCAGGATCTCATATGTGCATCCTAGCTGCTCCACTCCCATTGCCTGCCTCCTAGTGCACCTAAAAAAGCAGCAGAATATGGCCCAAGTAGTTTGGCCCCTGCCATCCTTGTGGGAGATCTGGATGGGGTGCCAGGCTCCTGGCTTCTTCCTGTAACAGCCCCTGCTATTGCAACCATCTGGGGGAGTGAACCAGTAGATATAGGATCTCTCTGCCTGTATGTCTGTGTGTCTGTGTCTGTGTGTGTCTGTGTTTTGTGTGTGTCTTCCTCTCTGTAGCTCTTTCAAAGAAATATAATAAATCTTATTTACAACGGTTACCATATGATCCATCCATTTTTCTCTTAGATACAAATAAAAAAGTGCTGAAAACAAGTATTCAAACAGAAACTAGTACACTAATGTTTACTTGCTCCCTTGCTCCTTTGGTTAACCCTAGGTATCCTGGATAGTGATTCTCTTGGTGCTCCATCCCCCTATCTCTTACTATATAAGCCCCTGGGAACTGAAGGTCACATGCTTTTCCAGGCAACCCTGGACATTCAGGGTAGTACTGTCTGAATTGGCACTCTGCACGTTCATATCTCACCGAGGGACCTCTGGTAAATGTAGTCTTTGAGTTGCAAAGAAGAGTTTCACCAGACAGCTTCACTGTGTACAGACACTGCCTGAAGTGTCCAACATCATTTGGTTTCATCTACAGAAACTAACCACAGAAGTCCCCCATGTGTTATTCTTGCTCAGTTTCTATGCCTCTCAAATAAAATAAGAAATTTTTTTAAAGATTTATTTAAGTCAGAGTTACATAGAGAGGAGAGGCAGAGAGAGAGAAAGAGAGGTCCTCCATCTGATGGTTCACTCCCCATTTGGTCACAACAGTGGGAACTGCGCCAATCCGAAGCCAGGAGCCAGGATCTTCTTCTAGTTCTCCCACATGGGTGCAGGGGCCCAAGGACTTGGGCCATCTTCCACTGCTTTCCCAGGCCACAACAGAGAGCTGGATCAGAAGTAGAGCAGCTGGGTCTCAAACCAGTGCCCATATGGGATGCCGGTGCTTCAGGCCAGGTTGTTAACCTTCTGTGCCACAGTGCCAGCTCCAAAATAAAAAAAAAAATTAAGGGCCAGCATTGTAGCCTAGTGGGTAAAGCTGCCTAAAATGCTGGCATCCCCTTTGGGCACTGGTTTGGTCTCAGTTGCTCCACTTCTGATTCAGCTCCCTGCTAATGGCCTTGGAAAAGCAATGGAAGATGGCCCAAGTGTTTGTCCCCCTTCCACTTATGTGAGAAACACAGATGGTGCTGCTAACTCCTGTATTCTTCCTGGCTCAGCACTGGCTATTGAGGCCATCTGAAAATCTCTCTCTAGCGTGTGCGCTCTCGCTCTCGCTATCTCTCTCTCTCCCTCTTCCTCTCCCTCTCTGTCAAAAATAATTTTTTTAAAAAGAAAGAGAGCACAAAAGCTCCCATCCACTGAATCACTGTGTGCCTACAATAGTGAGACCCAAGATCTGTGAACACAATCCAGGTCTCCCACCTTGGTGCCAGGAATGAAATTAATTGAGCCATCACCATTGTGTGTCGGGATATATATAAGCAGGAGCTTGAAAAAGGAACCAGAGCTTGGAATTAAAACCTAAATATGGGCCGGTGCCACATCTCACTAGACTAATCCTCCACCTTGCGGCGCCAGCACACCGGGTTCTAGTCCTGGTTGGGGTGCTGGATTCTGTCCCGGTTGCCCCTCTTCCAGGCCAGCTCTCTGCTGTGGCCAGGGAGTGCAGTGGAGGATGGCACAAGTGCTTGGGCCCTGCACCCCATGGGAGACCAGGAGAAGCACCTAGCTCCTGGCTTCGGATCAGGGCAGTGCGCCGGCCACAGCACGCCAGCCGCAGCGGCCATTGGAGGGTGAACCAACGGCAAAGGAAGACCTTACTCTCAGTCTCTCTCTCTCACTATCCACTCTGCCTGTCAAAAAATGAAAACAAAAACAAAAAAACAACCTAGATATGGGACTTGGACATCTTGACTACAGCCCACTCCAACATTGGCATTTTTGAGAGGAACCCTTCTTTTATGTTGTAGAATGTGTCTAAATTTCAGTTTTTCAGATATTTCTTCAGAATGGATTCAGGTCATATATGTTTAGCAGGAATACTATGGCCATACTTCTGTGCAATCTTTGTGCAAGCCACTAGATGGAATTGGAATGTTACTCCATCCCTGATGATATCTACTATTTATTCAGTTAGAGTTAGGGTGAGGGGTGGGGAAAGCATCATGGTTAGAGTTTATTGTCAGCATTGGGTCTTAGCTACTGTGTTAGACATATGGTGGCACTACAAAAAGTTCAAGGAAGGTGGAATTAAGATAAGTTGATTTTGGTACCAAAATTTTTAGAATCCACCCATAGTCTTTTCAGAATGCTCATCTCCCATAAATTCCAGATCCTCATGTATGCAAATTAGGAGGAGTTGTCATCTTCATTCTGGGGGACCTTCTATTCCAAGAACATGGGATTTATTTACCTATATCTTCTTAATATTTTATTATTATTGAGATAGCATTTTAGTTTACTATAGTCAAAGACTAAGTACTCCACTAAACAAAGAATTCAACAAATAAAAATTTAAAAGATCATATTTGATCAGGAAAATAGTGATGGTTATAAATAAAATTTGAATAAAAGTTGCTGAAGTTTACTCATGTAAAATAAATTTTAAAATAGTCACAAAATCATTAAAACTATGGTAATATATAACAATAATATATACTCTAATAGTATATGATTGTTATTAATTCGATTTTTTTAACAGCTTGGTAAAATACTGTTTGCTGTAAAATTGATACATACAGACATTTCTTCTTTTGATTTTTAAAATAAATTTTAACTCCCACATATAGAGAACATGTAGTATGTGTCTTTTTGTGTTCTGCTTATTTCAATAAACATGATGTTTTACAATTTCAATCATTTTGTGTCCTGTCTCGCGGGACGTCAACTAGGGCCAAGTACCTAGAATGGGGAATGAAAGGGACAGGAGAAACAAAGATGGCAGCAAGACTCTTGTCTGTTCAAGCTGCAAATTTTATTTTTCAACCACACACTTATATATCATAAAGGCAGGGTGTCAGGCGGGGGGAAGGAGGGGCATTTAGGAGGGCAGGATGTTGGGCAGGGGAAGGAGGGAGAGCTTATCTTGTAGCTCCAATGCTTGTGAAAGTAGGGGAAAGGTTACAAGTGCAAGTAGGGGAAAGGTTACAAGGTCTTAAGGCACAGGTCACACAAGGTTGCATTATCAGTACTCTCTGGTCTGGGCTGCTTAGCTCTACTTCAGTAGTTTTCCACTAAGAGGCCACATGTTGTGTGGTCCCTGACAATTTTGATGTAAAGCTACAATTTCATTCTTTTTTGTAACTGGATAATATTCCCTTGTACAAATGTACATCAGATTTTCTTTATCCATTCATATGACGATAGAAATCATGGTTGATTCCATATCTTAGCTATAGTGAACAATGCTGCTACAAACATGGAGATGTAGATATCTCTTTAATACAGTGTGTTTGTGTCTTTTGGGTATATGGTGGGTAGTGAGATAACTGAATCATATAGTGAGTCTATTTCCAATTTTTACAGAATTCTCCATATTATTTTCCACAGTGACTGCACTAATTAACATACCCATCTACAATGTTTAAGAGTTTCCTTTTCGGGGCCGGAGCTGTGGCGCAGTGGGTTAACGCCCTGGCCTGAAGTGCCAACATCCCATATGTGTGCCGGTTCGAGGCCCAGCTGCTCCTCTTCCAACCCAGCTCTCTGCTGTGGCCTGGGAAGGTGGTGGAGGATGGCCCAAGTCCTTGGGACTCCTGCATGGGAGACCCAGAAGAAGCTCCTGGTCTTGGCTTCGGATTGGCACAGCTCTGGTCATTGTGGCCATCTGGGGAGTGAACCGGCAGATGGAGGACCTCTCTCTCTCTATCTCTCCTCTCTCTGTGTAGCTCTGACTTTCAAATAAATAAATAAATCTTAAAAAAAAAGAGTTTCCTTTTCTTTACTTCTTCAACATCATTTATCTCTCACTGCCTTTTAGATAATAGCCATTCTAATATGGGTTAGGCAATCTCATTTTGGGTTTCATTTGCATTTCCTTGATGCCTAGAAATATTGAGAACTATTTTCTTACATTGGCTAGTTATTTATATTTCTTACTTTTTGAGAACTGTCTGTTGATATCTTTTGTCCCTTTCCTAACTGGATTAGTTGATTTTTTGTTTATCTTTTTGAGTTGCTGATGTATTTTGGATATTAACCCTTTGCCAGATAAATATATTGCTAGTATTTTTTCATTCTACAGGTGGTACCTTCACCCTATTTATTGTTTCCTTTGTGGTGCAAAAGATTGTGAGTTTGATGTAATCCCATTTTTTTCTGGTTTTGATTTTTTTTGCCTATACTTTGGGTGGTTTTCCAGGAAGTCATTGCCTACGCCAATGTCTTGAAGTGTTTCCTCCACATTTTTTCCCAATAACTTTATAATCTTAGGTCTTAAGTTTAGGTCTTTGATCCATCTTGAATTATTTTTTATATGGTGACAGGAATCTAATTTCATTCTTATAAACATACACATCCAATTTTGCCAGCACCATTTACTGAAGAGATTATCATTTCTGTAATGCATGGTCTGGGCATTTTTGTCAAAAATTGGTTGGTTGTAAGTACATGAATTATGACCTCTATATTCAGTTCCATTGAACTGTGTGTTGGTTATTAAATCTTTTTAATCAATATAGTATAGTTTTCCACATATAATTCTTATTTTTTTGAGAGATTTACATCAGGTATTTCATTATTTGAACAATTGTTCATGATATTGCATCTTTAGTTTCAGTAAGAAAGTTGATTTAATTTTTTATTTATCTGAAAGGCAGTGATATAGAGACAAGGAAATCTTCTATCTGCTAGTTTGCTCCACTAAATGCCTACAATAGCTGAGGCTGAAGCAAGCAAAATTTAGGAGTCAGGCAATTAATCCAGGCCTCCTATGGTAGTGAGAGGGACCTAAATAATTGAGCCATCATCTACTTCTTCCAAGACTGCACATTAGAAGGAAGCTAGAATCTGAAACAGAGCTCAGCTTTAACCTAGACATTCTATGGGATTTGGACATCCAAAACAATGCCTTATGTGCTGCTTTAGACATCAACCCCAAGAGAGTTGATTTTTGTATCTTTGTATTGCATCCTATAACCTTTCTGGATTTATTTGGTAGTCTGAAGAGATATTAAACAACAAGTTTCTTAGAATTTTCCACATGAACAGGCCAAAGTAGGACATCAGCTTCACTTCTTAATTTCTATTCAAATTCTTATATTTTTTATTTTTCTGTAGCATTGGCCAGAACTTCCAAGAATGTGTTAAATAAGGGTGGAAAAGATGTACATCCTTGCCTTGGCTCTAATCCTAAGAAAAAATATTCAGAAATTCAATATCAAATATGTTCTGTATTGGTTTTTTACTGATGCTCTGCATTAAGTTGAACAATTTCTCCTCTAATTTTTTGTGAAAAATTTTATCAGTAATAAGTGTTGAATTTTATCAAATGGATTTTTTATCAATTGATATCATCACATAATTTTTTTTCCTAAGACTATTAGCACTGTGGGTTGTATGAATTGTCCTGTACATGCTGAATTGAATTTATATTCCTGGAACAAATACCATTTGGTTATAGTGTATAATTTTTTTTTATTTATTTATTTGAAAGATAGAGTTACAGAGAGGCTGAGGCAAACAGAGAGAGAGAGGTCTCCCATCTGCTGGTTTGCTCTCCATATGGCCACAATGGCTGGAGCTTGGCTGATCTGAAGCCAGGAGCCAGGAGCTTCCTCCAGGTCTCCCATATTGGTGCAGGGGCCTAAGGACTTGGGCTATCCTCTACTGCTTTCCCAGCCCATACCAGAGATCTGGATAGGAAGTGCAGCAACCAGGACCTGAACTGGCACCCATATGGGATGTTGGCACTTTATGCAGCAGCCTTACCAACTATGCTACAGCACTGACCCCAATAGTGTATAATTAATTTTTTGTCTTACTAAATTTTTGCTATAATTTTAAATAGTTTTCTTCTATATTGCAATGTGTATGGTTTTCTAATCCCGAATCATTTTTGCCTGTATCTGGTATCAGAGTAACTACAATTTCATAAAATGACAAGAAAATAGTTCCCTCCTATTTTATTTTTTGAAAGAGATTGTGTACAATTAGTGTTACTCCCCCTTAAACTTTTGGTAGAATTCCCCAGTAAAACTATTTGGATCTTGATGTTTCTTTTGGGAGTTTAAAACTTATAAATTTTAAAACTTACAAATTTGGGACTTTAAAACTTACAAAAGCTGCACCGATCCAAAGCCAACAGCTGTGAACTTCTTCCAGGTCTCCCTTGAGGGTGTTGGGGCCCAGGGATTTGAGCCATCTTTTACTGCTTTCCCAGGTCAGAGATGGATTGGAAGTGGAGCAGCCAGGTCTCGAAATGTCACCCATATGAGATGCTGGCACTGCAGGCAGTTACTTTTACCTGCTATGCCTCAGCCCCCATGGGTGATTTTCAAGTGCATCATTCTGCTTCCAAGTGACTTAAATTCTTTCATTATCTTTATCTTATTATTTCCAGTAATATTTAATTGTGGCCAGAGGAAACATTCAGTAAGATATAGGTATATCATTGTGTTGTACAGAATCTGTCCCCTCTATATCAGGCACACGTTCTCCAGTGAGCTAGCATCCCCACCTCCCTACTTCACTTGCTCTGCTCAGCTGCTTTGCCTCTTTCAGCAGCTGAGTTTATAATTCCTGTTTTGTGGTATATTTTGATAAAGATTTCAAAAGTTTTTTTATACTGTTCATATTAATGTATAATGTCTAAATTATTAGTAATCTCTTAGAAATGATATTCAATTTTAGTAGAAGTTTTTCTTTTTTTTTCTCTTTTTATTTTTGACAGGCAGAGTGGACAGTGAGAGAGAGAGAGAGAGACAGAGAGAAAGGTCTTCCTTTGCCATTGGTTCACCCTCCAATGGCCACCGCGGCCAGTGCACTGCAGCTGGTGCACTGCGCTGATTCAAAGGCAGGAGCCAGGTGCTTCTCCTGGTCTCCCATGGGGTACAGGGCCCAAGCACTTGGGCCATCCTCCACTGCACTCACTCCCGGGCCACAGCAGAGAGCTGGCCTAGAAGAGGGGCAACCAGGACAGAATCCGGTCCCCTGACCGGGACTAGACAGATAGAGTTAGTGAGAGACAGAGAGAAAGGTCTTCCTTCCATTGGTTCACTCCCCAAATGGCTGCTACGGCCAGAGCTACACCAATCAGAAGCCAGGAGCCAGGTGCTTCTTCCTGGTCTCCCATGTGCATGCAGGGGCACAAGCACTTGGGCCATCCTCCACTGCCCTCCTGGGCCACAGCAGAGAGCTGGACTGGAAGAGGAGCAACCGGGACTAGAACCTGGTGCCCATATGGGATGCCGGCACAGCAGGTGGAGGATTAACCAAATGAGCCACAGTGCCGGCCGCAGTAGAAGTTTTTCTTAAGTCTTTTTTCTCATACATGCTACAAATAATCATTTCCATTACAGTGTCAATTTTTTTTTTGACAGGCAGAGTTAGACAATGAAAGACAGAGACAGAGAGAAGGGGCTTCCTTTTTCCATTGGTTCACCCGCCAAATGGCTGCCACAGCTAGTGTGCTGTGGCCGGTGTGCTGAGCCAATTTGAAGCCAGGAGCCAGGTGCTTCCTCCTGGTCTCCCATGCGGGTGCAGGGCCTAAGGACTTGGGCCATCCTCCACTGCTTTCCTGGGCCACCACAGAGAGCTGGACTGGAAGAGGAGCAACTGGGAGTAGAACCCAGGGTGCAAGAGCCACAGGTAGAGGATTAGCCAAGTGAGCCGTGGCTCTGGCCCATTACAATGTCTTATTAAGGTAATTGTTGTTCTGGTCACATAGCTTATGTAACTGCAGACAATTCTTTATCTTTCTCTTCAACATTGTTCCTCAAAATCTCAAGCAATTCAATGGCTTTCCTTGTGCTAAAATACTAAATATACATCATTAACATATTCTCAACCAAATATAAGCAAGCCATAGATTTTAACAATTTGCCTTCTTCTATATATAAAGTCAAACTAAAAATGATCCATAATGAAGAAGGAGATGAAAAAGAGAATGGGAGGTGGGATGGGAGTGCAGTGGGGGGCATGGGGGAAAGAACCACTGTATTCCTGAAGTTGTATCTATGTAAAAATGTATTCATTAAACAATAAAGAAAATTCAATATGATCTCATTAAAGTCAAGGACTCTTATATTGGGAAGAGCTGGCTGGTTGGGTTGTTAGGTAAAAGGAACATACTTTACTAGCCACAGGAAAAAAATATAAGCAAGTCAAATATAAATAATATCAAAAAGATCATATATGATGATCAAGTGGAATTTATCCTAGAAATGCAAGGGTGGTTCAACATTTTCAAATCAATAAGTATCATAAATCACATCAATATAATGAGAAACAGAAATGATATGGTCATCTCAATAGATGCAGAGAGAGCATTTGATAAGATTCAATACACTTTCATGATAAAAACCCTCCATAAATCTGATAGAGAAGAAACATACTCAAAATTATAAAGGTTTTATATGACAAACCAACAGCCAATATCATGCTGAATGGGAAAACACTGAAAGCATTTCCTCACAGATCTGAAACACAACAAAGGTGTCCAGTTTCACCACTCTTATTCAATATAATACTGGAAGTTTTATCAAGAGCAATTAGGGAGTAGGAAGAAAGAAAGAGTATCAAAATTGGAAAAAGGTAAGTCAAATTATTCTTATAGATAACATGATATTGCACATGAAAAACATAAACACTCCACCAAAAAGTTGCTAGAATAGATAAACCAATTCAGTGAAATTGCAGGTTACAAAATCAATATACAAAATGCTGTAGATTTTTCATACGCTATGATGAATTCACTGAAAGAGAAATCAAGAAAAAAATCCCATTCACAATGGCCACCAAAAAATTAAATATTTATGAATAAATTTAACCAAAGAAGTAAAAGATCTCTACAATGAAAGTTATCAAACAATGATGAAAGAAATCAACAAGGACCCCCATGAAATGGAAAGATATCCCTTACTCATGGATTGGAAGAATGATTATTATTAAAATGTCCATAGGGGCTGGCACTGTGGCATAGCGGGTAAAACTAACACCTGCAGTGATGGCACACTATTTGGGCAGCAGTTTGAGTCCCAACTACTCTACTTCTGATACAGCTCTCAGCTATGGCCTGGGAAAGCAGTAGAAGGTGGTCTAAGTGCTTTGACCCCTGAACCCACATGGGATACCTGGAAGAAGCTCCAGGCTCCTAGCTTTGGATCAGTCCAGCTCCAGCCATTGCAGTCATTTAGGGAGTGAACCAGTGGATGGGAGACCTATCTCTCTCTCTCCCTCTCTCCCTCTCTCTCTCTCTCCCCCTGCCTCTGTAACTCTGCCTTTCAAATAAATAAATCTTTAAAAAATAAAATAAAATAAAATGTCTATACTACCTAAAGTAACCTAAAGATTCAATGCAATCCCTATCAAACTATCGATGACATTTTCTTATAGAATTAGAAAAAAAATCCTAAAATTCACATGGAATCACAAAAGACCTAGAATATCCAAAGTGATCCTAAGTAGGAAAAATTAAGCTGGAAGCATCACAATACCTGATTTCAATGCATAGTACAATTACTAGTATAGCAATGAAAACAGCATGTTACTGGCATAAAATGTGACATATAGATCAATGGAATAGAATAGACAACCCAGAAATTAATCCACATACATAAAGAAAACTGATTTTTGATAATAGTCTCAGATCATACAGTACAGTAAGTATAGTCTCTTCAACAAATTGTTCTGGCAAACTGGATTTATGTATGTAGAAGAATGAAATTAAATTCACACCGCACACCATATATAAAAATCAACTCAAAATGTCCTAAGGCCCAAATTTAAGACCTGAGACTATAACTGGAAGAAACTGTAGGGGAAACATACCAACATTGGTGTAGGGAAAGATTTCTTGGACAAGACCTCCAAAACACAGGCAACAAAAGCAAGACTAAAGAAATGGAACTATCAAACTCAGAACTTTCTGCACGGCAAAGAAAATGACCAATAGAGTGAAGACACCTCCAACAGAAGGAGAAGAAGACATTTAAAGCTACTTATTTGATAAAGCATAAAAATCCAGACTATATTAACACTCAAAAACTCAACAATAAAAAAAAATCAGAGGCCAGCATTTTGGCATATTGGGTAAAACCTCTGCCTGTAATGTCAGCATCCAATATGGGTGCTAGTTCATGTCCCAGCTGCTTCACTTCTGATCCAACTCTCTGCTTCTGACATGGGAAAAGCAGCAGTGCTTGGGCCCCTACTACTCATGTGGGAAACTTGGAAAAAGCTCTTGGCTTTGGCCTGGTTGAGCCCCATCCATTGTAGCCATGTGGGGAGTGAATTAGCAGATGGAAGATCTCTCTCTGTCTCTGTCTCTCTTCTGTCTCTCACTGTCTCTATGACTCTGACTTTCAACAAAATAAATCATTTTTTTTAAATCCAAGGAAGTAATGAGCAAAGGACCTCAACATACAGTTCAGAAAAGAAAAAGAATGGCCAAGAAATATATGAAAAAATGCACAAGTCACTACCCATCAGGGAAATGCAAATTAAAACCACAAAGAGCCAGTGCCATGGCTCAATAGGCTAATCTTCTGCCTTGAAGCACCAGCATCCCAGGTTCTAGTCCCGGTCAGGGTGCCAGATTCTGTCCCAGTTGCCCCTCTTCCAGGCCAGCTCTCTGCTGTAGCCTGGGAGTGCAGTGGAGGATGGCCCAAGTGCTTGGGCTCTGCACCCACATGGAAGACCAGGAGAAGCACCTGACTCCCGGCTTCGGATCAGCGCGGTGCACTGGCTGCAGCGTGACGGCTGCAGCGAGACTGCCGCAGCGGCCATTGGAGGGTGAACCAATGGTAAAGGAAGATCTTTCTCTTTGTCTCTCACTCTCACTGTCCACTCTGCCTGTAAACACACACACACACACACACAATGAGGTACCACTTACCCCCTGTCAGAATGGCTGTTATCCAAAAGACAAAATGTAATAGGTTCTGCCAAAGATATGGAGAAAGGGGAAATCTTATACACTATTCATGGGAATATAAGTTAGTGCAGCCACTAAACAGTACGGAAATTTCTGAAAAAAGCTAGAAATATACTTGCCATATGACCCAAGAATCCCACTTCTGGGTATATACCCAAATGAAATGAACATATTCTATCAAAGATATACCTGCACCACCATTTTTATAGCAGCACTGTTCACAATACTCAAAATATGAAATCAAACAAGTGTCCATCAAAAGATGAATGGGTAAAGAAAATATATATATGTATGTATGCAGTAGAATATTAATCAGATATAAAAAAGAATGAAATAGTATTTGTGGCTGGCACTGAGGTTCAATAGGCTAATCCTCCACCTTGCGGTACCAGCACACCAGGTTCTAGTCCCGGTTGGGGTGCCGGATTCTGTCCTGGTTGCCCCTCTTCCAGGCCAGCTCTCTGCTGTGGCCCGGGAGTGAGTGCAGTGGAGGATGGCCCAAGTGCTTGGGCCCTGTACCCCATGGGAGACCAGGAGAAGCACCTGGCTCCTGCCTTTGAATCAGCGCAGTGCACCGGCTGCAGTGCACTGGCCGCGGTGGCCATTGGAGGGTGAACCAATGGCAAAGGAAGACCTTTCTCTCTGTCTCTCTCTCTCTCTCTCTCACTGTCCACTCTGCCTGTCAAAAAAAAAAAAGAAAGAAATTATAGTATTTGCATCAAAATGGATACAACTGGAAGGCATCATGTTTGGTGAAATAAGCCAGACACAGAAAGGCAAATACTACATATGCTCTCTTATATGTAGGAACTAATATTAAGGAAGAAAAAAAAAGAAAAAAAAAGAAATATATATGTATAAATATTACTGTAAATACACTTTTACCATATTTGTTTTACATCTTTGTCAAAACAATAAGTTAGAATGACATATTACTACAGTTTTAGAGATATGTGATTGTTTTATAATTTACTGTATATGAGCAAAATGTATGAATTTTCTTTTGATTTTGCCTATATTTCTGCTGAATATTGCCTTTTAATTTTTACTTATTCAATTCCTCACTTAGTGGAGAATTAAGCCTTCAGCTAGAATATAAATTTAAAAATACACTATCTCATAAATTAAAAAGAAGGAAAGAGGAATCAGAGAAATATCATGTCTTGGAATTATATCTATGGACTACATTAAATTTATTCTCTTGCTATTAATATCACATTAATGATAAAATTGATGAGAACTGTGTTATAGCAATTATCATACATTTGCTTTAACCCTGAGAATATAATGTATTAAAAATTCCTTTAAATAACTAAGACAGAAGCTGGCGCTGTGGTGTAGTGGGTAAAGCCACAGCCTGCAGTGCCAGTATTCCACAAGGATGCTGGTTTGAGTCCTGCTGCTCCACTTCTGACCTAGCTCTCTGTTGTGGCCTCGGAAAGCAGTAGAAGATGGTCCAAATCCTTGGGCCCCTGTATCCACATGGGAAACTCAGAAGAAGCTCCTGACTCCAAGCTTTCGATCAGCGAAGTCCAGCCATTGAGACCAATTGGGGAGTGAATCAGCAGATGGAAGACTTCTCTCTCTCTCTGCTTCTCCTTCTCTCTGTGTAACTCTGACCTTCAAATAAATAAATAAATCTTTTAAGAAATAACTAAAACAAATAGCAATTAATTGCAAACATAGTACATATTAATCCAACAATATCAATAACCCCTTCAAATGTGCTTTAGCTAAATACATCAATTAAAAGAATTTGACATGGGAAAATTTAAACCAACACCCAAATCCGTGCTGTGTATCAGAAAACCATTTTAAGTATACAGACAAAGGCTGGTGCTATGCTACTATAGGCTAAGCCATTGCCTGTGATACCAGCATGCCATATGAGTGCTGGTTCAAGTCCCAGTTGTTCCAATTCCAATCCAGCTGCCTGTCAATGTGCCAGGGAAAACACTGTATTATCACAAGAGTGGTTGGGCACCTGCACCTATGCTATAAGCCCAGATGGTGTTTCAGGCTCCTAGCTTCAGCATTGTTCACTCTCAGCCATTGTGACCATTTAGGAAGTAAACCAGCAGGTGAAATATCTCTCTCTCTGTCTCTCCCTCTCTTTGTGTCACTCTGCCTTTTAAATAAATTAATGTATCTTAAATAAACAAATATAAAGACATATGAGGAGTTTGAGGACATATCGGTCAAAGGAAAACACATTTCATTTGCATAGGAAAAAATTCAAAAGTGGTCTGGCATACATCATGGTGACAGTAGTTAATGACGATGTATTTGACTATAGAAAGTAACTAAGAGATTACATTTTAAATAGCTCCAATGTAAAAAACAGGTGTATGATAGAATGCATGTAGCAATTACCTTGGTTTATCCATTTTACATTATGCAAATATTTTCAACCATCATTTCTATGTGCTAAATGCAATCAATTTTTGTGAATTTAAGATAAACATTAAAATTGGTATTTTAATTTTTAAAACATTTTATTTATTTGAAAAACAGACTTATATAGATAGAAGGAGAGACAGAGAGATCTTCCATCTATTGGTTCACTCCCCAAGTGGCTGCAATGGCTGGGGCTGGACCAGGCTAAAGCCATGAGTCACCCATGTGGGTGGCAGGGGCCCAAGCACTTGGGTTATCCTATGCTGGTTTCCCAGGCATATTATTAGAGATGTGGATTATAAGTGGAGCAGCCAAGACTCAAACCAGTACCCATATGGCCTAACCCTTTGCACCACAATGCTTGCCCTCAATAAGCATTTTATTTTAAGATTTTTCAAATATTTTTCTATTTCTGAGCACTGCATATAGTATCATATTATAGGGATCAAAGAGTATAACCAGAAGGTTACAAACAAATTTTTGAGTACCACTTCCATTTCTTACTTGAAGTGCAATAAAATCAATAGGACTATATTATTTCCACATTGAATACAAGTTAATAAAATAATTCCTGCAAATAATGTTGAGAACTTTATCTCAAATATTTGAACTATGATTTGAGATTTTCTAGTATACAACAGAACTAGACCGGGAGGTTACTACCTAAGCAAGAAAAATATATATCACTAGCAACTACATGAATTGAGACCATAGTTGTAAATTTACAAACTTGAGACAAGCTATACTTATTTGAGGAGTTAAGTAAAAAAAAAAAATACAATCTGAGTGGCACCATCCCTAAACAGGAACTGTATCACATATGCAGAGGCTGTTAGGAAAAGGGTTACAGATTGGTGCCTCCTCACATTCAGCACCAAAATGTTAGGAAATGAGGCACAGAATAGAGAGGAGGCAGTGTACAAATTTACAGCCAGACTGAATTCATTCAGAGAAAATAAATCCATAGAGGTGGGTGGCCAACTGCCTGAATGCACATTGATGGAACATGTGGCAGAAGGCCCTGACCCCCAGGGGCCAGACCTTTTTATATTTTAGGAGGACTGGGGATGGGGGTGGGGCAGGGGGCAGCAGGCAGAGGGGAATTCCTGGAACTGGTCTTTCAGGTGTTTAGAGCAACTGGTCTTTCAGGTGGCTGTAAGGGGTCAGGTATGAAGGCAATGTGTGAGACCCAATTGAGTTTCAAGGGCAAGGAATACATTCCAAAGTTTTATCTTTTGGGCAATGAGGGAAAATGGCTGAGGCTCATGTCCTTATTCCATCTGAGGCCATATACTCTTGATAAAAAAAAAAAAAAAACTTGGAGGGGCTGGCACTGTGGCATAACAGGTTAAGAAGCCATTGCCTGCAGTGCCAGCATCCCATATGGGCACTGGTTTGAGTACTGGGTGTTCCAATTCCAATCCAGCTCTCTGCCATTGCTTGGGCCCCTGCACCCACATGGGAGACCTGGAAGAAGCTCCTGTCTCCTAGTTTCAGATCCACCCCACTCCAGCCATTGCAGCCATTTGGGGAGTGAACCAGCAATGGAAGATTTCTATCTCTATCTCTATCTCTGTCTCTATCTCTATCTCTATCATCTCTATCTCTATCACTATCACTATCACTATCACTATCACTATTTCTATCTCTTTCTCTGCCTCTGCCCCTCTCTCTTTACTGCCTTTCAAATAAATAAATAAATCTTAAAAAAAAAAAACTTGGAAGGATCTATAGCATAAATTTAGCAGAATATTTTTTATGTACAGGAGCCTAACGTTTTAGGTTTAGATTAGATAATCACTAAATAAATTATCAAAGGTTTTCTATGAATATTTTAGAAAAACAGCCCTTGGGGCCAAGAAAATGACTTACTCAAAACATCTATTTACTTACTGAGAGTAGTAAAAGCAGAAAAGGCAGTAATGCATTTTTTAAAAATAGATGTAATCTTTTACCCGTAAGCTCCATTACATCACAAGAATAAGGTGGGTTTAACATTTTACTTAAGGTCATGTGATTTTAACAATCTTAAAAAAGCTGAAATGTAAAATGTTGACTTGGCCACACCCACCATATACCTCCTGTTATTCACAGGAAGGGCAGACATTCCAAAAAGCCACAGAAGCATATCAGTTTTCAAAGAAACAAATACCTTAGAAATAAATCATTCTGCTTTAATAAATTATAATAATGTTAATGAAATTTGAAACTTCTTTAAGGGTAGAAGCCAAAATCCAAACTGGATAATCTTAAAAAAGCTGAAATGTAAAATGTTGACTTCCACTTAGATAAATGTATTCTTGTTCTGATCTCTGTGACTTTATTTACCTCCTTACCTTTATTCTTTGGCTTGGTGATAGCAGTGGCCCCTCAGCATTTCTAATTTCTTTCTGAAGGCTGTGGTGGCTGTGGAACTTCTCCACAGAGCTTGAATAGTGGCAAAATGGGAGTACATGTTCATCGATGAACTAAGCACTGGGTGCCAAGCAGTGTGGGTCAGAGTCTCATGGTGGAGTTTTTCCATGATCTTCTGGTGCCCACACTTAGCAGCAGCAAGATCTCAAATAAGTATTACAAAAGTAACATAAATATAAAGACACAAATTAAATATAAAAATATGCAGAAAGATAGACCATTAGAACAATCGTCCAAAATAACCCAAAATAGCTATATTCACTTCAGACTAAACTTAGAGGTCTCCCACATGGGTGCACCCTCTGCTGCTTTCCAAGTCACATTAGCAGGGAGCTGGATCAGAAATGGGGCAGCTGGGAATTGAACTGAGACCCATAAGGGATGTGAGTGCTGCAGGTAACAGCTTAAATTACTACAACATAGTGCCTGTCCCGGAATCTTTTTGGATGTCACTTCTAACACCAAAGTTGTCATGCTTCCTGAACACCAACCCAGTTCTCCAACACCTACTAATTATCAAACAATTCTGGTCCCATCTAGAGCTAGAAGAGAACTTGAAGATGCCAGACCCAAGCATGTTTGCTGTTTATGGTCAACTCTCTCCATTCTGAAGTTGTATAGTGAGCTCACAGTTATTGCCAGAAAGGGGTGTGTTATGAAGGATCAGAGCTACACCTATTACTCAGGAAATTATAAAGGCCTTAAAATCTCTGTGCTAGACAATAAGTAGAAAGCCAAATAATTTGTTTCTTATAACTACATTCTCAAATAAACTCTCAAATTCATAAACCCTTTCTCAGCCAGCAAAAGCTAACCTTCCCAGGCATCCTCAATGGGCAAAAACTCTACCTAAAAAAAACTACTCTGTGATACTATTTAATAAACAAACATATGGATTTTAGGATTTCCTAAAGATGTGGAAAGACAGAATCAATTAAAAGGTCTATTCAGTGAGGTAATAACTGAAAACATCCTTAATTTGGAGAAAAGGGGACAATCAAGTACAGGAAGCACATAGAACTCCTAATGGACATGACCAGAAAAGATCTTCAGCATGACACATGGTGGTCAAACTTCAACAGGAAAATATATTAAAAAAAAAAGGATTTTAAAATGTACCTGAAATACCATATTGCCTTCAGAGGATCTCCAATTAGATGGACAGTTGATTTCTAATCAGAAACCTTATAGGCTAGGAAAGAATGGAAAGTCGTAGTCTAAGTCTTATAAGAAAAAAAACTGTCAACTGAGAACTGAAGGTGAAATAAAGACCTTTCATAACAAACAGAAATTGAAAGAATTTGTCACCACTCAGCCAGATTTATAAATGATGCTTAAAAAGGATATGCTACACAGAGAAACAGAAAGGTAGTCATCATTATGAAAGCATGTGAAGGCAGAAAATCTCCTAGTAAAAGTACAAAGGAACGCCAAACCAAACAATAGGAATAGTTATGGGAAAATGGCAAGGCAAACTCCTTACTTATCAATAATAATCATATAAATACCCTAAATTCTCCAATTAAAAGATACAAACTGGCTGAATGGATTAAAAAAAATTCCTCTATTTGCTGCCTGTAAGAAACACACATGACTAACAACAATACATACAGACCAAAAGTGAAAGGATGGAAAAAGCTATTCCATGCTAATGGAAAGAAAAATGATCAGAAGTAGCACAAAAACTGTAAAAAGGCAAAGAATAGCATTATGTTATTATTAAAGGATCAATTCAATAGGAAAATGTGACTACAATAAATGTACATGTCCCAATACTAGTGCATCTGGCTATCTAAAAGCAATGTTAATGGATCTAAAGGGAGACACAGACTCATACAATAATGAGACACTTCAACATGCCACTTTCATCAATGGACAAATCAACTAGGCAAAAAAGAAAGAAAGAGAGAGAGAGAAAGAAAGAAAGAAAGAAAGAAAGAAAGAAAGAAAGAAAGAAAGAAAGGAAAGAAACAACAGAACAAATTAAATTTACACCATGGACCAAATGGACCTGTTATCTACAGAACATTTCATCCCCAAACTGAAGAATACACATTCTTTTCATCAGTGAATGGAACTTTTTCTAGGATATACTATATCCTAGGCCATAAAGCAGGTCTCAATGAATCAAAAAAATACCTGAAATAATATCATGTATCTTTTCTGACTACAATGGAATGAAGCTAGAAATTAACTAACTAAAGAAATGTCAGAAAACATGCAAACACATGCAGGCTGAACAACATGTTCCTAAATGAACAGTAGGTCATGGAAAAATCAGAAAAGAATTCAAAAAATTCTGGAAAACAAATGAAGATGACAATATAACATATCAAAAATTATGAGTTACTAAAAAAGTAGTGTTGAGGGAAGTTTATAGCAATCAGTGTTTACATCAACAAGTTGGAAAGGCAAAAAGTAAAGGATCTAACAATACATCTCAAGGATCTAGAGAAAAAAAACAAACCAAACCCAAAATCAGTAGGAGGACCAGAAGAAGAAAAAAATGGAGGATTTGGGAGTGGCATGCTTCAAAGGCTAGGGAGAAACAGTGAGGAGAATAATGTAAGAGGTACACTCCTGGTGGAGAATTAGAGAGAAAAACACCCAGGAAGCCCCATGGGAGGAGGGGAAATGGCCTGAACCTACAGCCAGAGAGTGCGGAGAGCCAAAGCTATGGAGAGCCAGAGCTGGCAGCATTCTTGAGATGGAGGGAGGATAGACTGTACCAACCCATGAGGTTAGAGCAGAGAGAGAATATGGTGTGTGTCCAGACTGGAGTCCAGGGTGCTGGGAGTTGCTGGCAGTTGTCAGTGGTCCTAGTGGAAGTGTAGAGGGTTGTTCAATTCCAACCAGTCACTCCAAAACAGAAACTGTGATCCAGCTGAGAGAGGGCAGTTGCCATTTTAAAACAGGACAAAACTACAAAAGCCTGCAGGTGTGCACATAACAGTTCACTGAGACAGGACACTTGAAGCTAGTGCTGGCAGCAGTGGCAGGCAGGCATTCAGCCAGTGACTCTGTGATGTGTATGATCCAGAACTTCAAACAGTGGGCATGGCCCACAGCCCCCACTGACTCAGACTTGGCTGGGAGGCAGCTGGACAGCAATGAAGGACAGAGGGGTGCCTGTGCCAGCAGTGTCCTCTGGACTCAACAACTATGGGAGACTTGAGTGCTGAGACCATGGGGACTCGGTGGCTACAAGTAAAGGTGTAGCCATAGCTGGGTATTGATTTCCGCCATGCTCCTGGAACTTAGGTGTTACCCTGGAGACTTGCCCCACCCTAGGGCATTGGCCAGAGCCCCTTGGCCACACCCACCATATACCTCCTGTTATTCACTGGAAGGGCAGACATTCCAAAAAGCCACAGAAGCATACCCCAAAGATAAAAACCAACAAAAGGAAAAATTAAAAATTAAAAACTCCACAAATGCTGAAAAATAAGAACCAAAATTCAAGAAACTAGAATAAGGAAGTCACCATGACCCTCCCAGAGGAACACAACATTTCAACATTACAATGCTAAAGTAGAGATCAAGGAAATGCCAGAAATGGAATTTAGAAAATTAATCATAGGATTATTCACTCAAAAAAAAAATCAGAAGCAAATCCACAAAAGAAAATGATACATGACATGAATGAAAATTTTTTCCAAGAAATTGAGAACTAAAAGAGAAATCAAAATGAAATTTTAGAAATGAAAATTTCAATGGATCAAATAAAAAAGTGGTGGAAAGCTTTAACAGCAGCCTTGATGAGGCAGAAGAAAGACTATCTGAACTAGAGGACAAACTTTCAGAAAACTTACAATCAGGCAATAAATAAATAAATAAATAAATAAAACAAAAAGAAATTAGAAAACTTAAAAACAGTGTTGGAGATCTAAGAGATACTCTCAAATGACCCAACATGTGCATCTTAAGAGTTCCTGAATGAGTGGAAAGAGAGAAGGGAATAGAAAACCTATTTAGTGAAATAATTATAGAAATCTTCCCCAATTTGGAGAAAGAAAGAGATGCTCAAGTAGAGGAAGCACATAGAACTCCTAACAGACAGGACCAGAAAAGATCTTCACCACCACACATTGTAGTCAAACTTTCTACAGTGAAACATAAAGAAAAGATTCTAAAATGTGCACAAGAGAAACATCAGATTACTCTCAGAGGCTCGCCAATTAGACTCACAGCTGACTTCTCATCAGAAACCCTACAGGTTAAAAGGGAATGGTGAGGTAGAGTTCAAATATTAAAAGAAAAAAAAACTGTCAACCCAGAATATTATACCCTGAAAAGTTTGCATTTATGAATGAAGGTGAAATGAAGATCTTCCATAACAAATAGAAACTGCAAGAATTTGGCAACACTTGTCCAGTCTACCAAAGATGCTTAAGGATATGCTACACACAGAAACACAGAAAGATAGCCAGCATTATGAAAGAATGAGAAGGCAGAAAACCCATCAGGAAAAGTACAAAAGAAATCCAAAGTCAACAATAGAAATATTTATGGAAAAATGATAGAATCAAGTTATCATTTACCAATAGTCACTTTGAATGTAAATAGCCTCAATTCTTCAGTTAAAATATACAAACTGGCTGAATGACCGTAAAATAAGACCCATCTATTTTCTACTTAACAAGAAAAACATCTCATCAACAAAGATAGAAACAGATTGAAACTGAAATGATAGAAAAAGATAATCGATGGTAACAGAAACCAAAAAAGAGCTCGTGTTGCCATCCTAAAATCAGAGAAAATAGACTTTAACATAAAAACTGTTAAAAGAGATTAAGAAAGGCACAGAAAATTAGCAGGGAAACAATAAAGTTAATTGACGCTATAGAATACATATTCTTCTCATCAGTGCATGGAACTTTCTTTAGGATAGATCATATGCTAGGCCACAAAGCAAGTCTCAACAAATTAAAAAAAAAAATTATTCCATGCATCTTCTCTGACCACAATGGAATAAAACTAGAAATCAACAACTCAAGAATCTCTAGAACATATATAAACACACAGAGACTGAACTACATGCTCTTGAATGAACAGTTGGTCATTGAAGAAATCAAAAAATTTCTGGAAACAAATGAAGGTGATAATACATCATATCAAAACCTATGGGATACAGCAAAAGCAGTGTTAAGAGGGAAGTTCATAGCAATTGGTGCCACCAGGAAAAACTGAAAAGGTACCAAATAAATGAGCTATCCATGCATCTCAAGGACCTAGAATATCAACAACAAACCAAACCCAAAACAAGTAGGAGGAAAGAAATAATTAAAATTAGAAAAGAAATAAAATTGAAACAAAAAATACAAAAAAATCAGTGAAATAAAAAGATGGTTTTTTAAAAAGATAAAAAAAAATTGATACACCATTGGCACAACTAACCAAAAAAAGAAGAAGAAGAAGAAAGAGACCCAAATCAATAAAATCAGAGATGAAAAAGGAAATGTAACAGCAGACATCATAGAAATAAAATAATCATCAGAAATTATTAAAAGAGCAGTATGCCAACAAACCAGGCAACTTAGAAGAAATGGATAGATTCCTAGATGCATACAATTTACCAAAGTTGAGTAATGAAAATTTAGAAAACCTAAATAGACCAATAACCAAGGTGGAAATTGAATAAGTAATAAAGACCCCCCCCCCCAACAAAGAAAAGCCTAGGACCAGACAGCTTCACTGCTGAATTCTAGCAGATATTTTAAAAAGAACTAATTCCAACAAATAGGAGGGAACTATCCCAAACTCCTTCTATGAAGCATACGTCATCTTAATACCTAAACCTGGAAAAGATGGAACAGAGAAAGAGAATTATAGATCAATATCCCTAATGAACATAGATACAAAAATCCTCAACAAAATGGCTGATTGAATCCAACAAAACATCAGAAAAATCATTCATCATGACCAAGTGGGATTTATCCCAGTATTCAGTGATGGTTCAACATTCACAAATCAATTAATGTGATACACCACACTAAAAAACTGAAGAAGAAAAATCATATGATTATCTCAATAGATGCAAAAAAGCATTTGATAAAATACAATAACATTTCATGATGAAAACCCTAAGCAAAATGGATGTAGAAGGAACATTCCTCAACACAGTCAAGGCAATATATGACAAACCCATGGTCAGTATCCTATTGAAAAGGTAAAAGCTGGCAGAATTCCTCCTAAGATCTGGAACCAGACAAGGATCCCCGCTCTCACCATTGTTATTTAATCTAGTCCTGAAGGTTTAACTCTAGCTAAAATCTTAGGCAAGCCAAAGAAATCACAGAGATACAGATCAGAAAAGAGGAAGTCAAACTATTCTTATTTGCAGATGACATGATCCTATATATAGGAGATGCAAAAGACTCTACTGAGAGACTACTGGAACTCATAAAAGAGTTTGGTAAAGTGACGGGATATAAAATCAACAGAAAATTTATAGCCTTTATATACACAGACAATGTCATGACTGAGAAAGAACTTTTAAGATCAGTACCATTCACTATTTGTTGAACTCTTTACTTAGTGTACGGTTGATCTTATGAGTATAAAGTAAAATGAAAATAGATCTTTATAAAAATTAAGACTGCAAAAGGAGAGAGAGAGGAGGGAGGGTGGGATGAAAAGTATCAATATGTTCCTAAGTAGTATATATGAAATACATGAAATTTGTATACCTTAAATAATTTTTTAAAGCAGCAGTTAAGCCATTCAGTTCTGGGTTTTTCCTTGTTAAAAGGTCTTTATTACTGATTCAATCTCCATCTTGGTTATTGGCCTATTTAGGTTTTCTGTCTTTGGGAGTCAATTTTGGCAGATTGTATGTGTCCATAAAACATTCCATTTCTTCTAGATTTTCCAATTTGTTGATGTATACCTATTTGTAGTAGCTCTTCATGATTTTTTTAATGATTTATTTATTTATTTGAAAGGCAGAGTTACAGAGAGTCAGAGAGAGAGAGAGAGGGAGAGAGAGAGAGAGAGGTCCTGGCTGCTCCACTTCCAATCTAGCTCCCTAGTAATGAACTTGAGTAAATGGCAGAGGATGTCAAGTCCTTAGGCCCCTGTCCCATCATGAGACCTCAATGAACTCCAGGCTCACGGCTTCAGGTCACCCCAGCTATGGCAGTTGCTGGCCATCTGGGGAGTGAACCAGTGGATGGAAGATATATGATTGAATGAACAGATACTAACATGTCTCCCAGGAATGAGAATGTGCTTGTGAGAGGAGAATCTTAATGTCCCTATAGGTTAGCTCTTCAGATCAAGGGTATACTATAGCTACTTCTCAGGCTTAGGGCATAAACTACTACCTTGCTTTCTTCCAGAAAGAATGAGCTAGGATTAAACTGCACAGTCCTAGGGACTGAGCCACCGGGAGCGTCTTAGATCACCACTCAAGCAGTTTTGAAACTTAGGACAAGGAAAAGAGTGAAGAGAGCTTTGAGGAGACACCACCTTGTAAACTTTCCAAGGGGAACGAGCCAATGACACTCATGATGAGATATCTGCATTTACGGTAGATAAAAGGACATGTGCAAATATTTTTTAAAATTACTCACTTGAAATGCAGAGAAATAGAAAAAAGAAAGATTTTTTTTTCCTCCTTCATTGATTCACTTCTCAAATGCATGCAACAATGATGACCAGGCTGAAGGGAAGGACCAGGCTGAAGCCAGAAGCCAGAAACTGAATTTGGGTCTGCCAAATGGGTGATAGAGACCCAAGTACTTAGACCATCATCCACTACTTACAAGAGTGTGTAATAGCAGCAAAGTGGATTGGAAGGAAGGCTGATACTCTGATATGGGATGTGGACATCTGAAGTGACATCTTAACACCTGCTGTGGAGTCAAAATCAAAATGGACTGAGTGTGGCTAAGATATGATTGCAGATCTCTTGCTTCTGTACATATTAGCTTTGCTTGCTAATGGCTAAGGGTGTATCTTGTAAAACTATGTGGGCCAAAATTCCAAGGAAACAAGTTGACAGAAATGCATCTGCACTGTTATCTTGCAACCATATTTTACAGTTGTTATTATTTCTGGGTTTGTTATTATTAACTGTTATCTTACAGCCATATTCTGGGTTGGTTTTTTTTTTCATTGTTCACTGCATACCAAGGGTTTGAAATTGTGAGCCTTACTGGAAGAATACTGTAAAAAACTGTGTAACTCACTGTTAGGGACCACATTCTGGGAAGGAGTGATGGCCCAATCAGATGCCTTGCCTCTCATTTTCAATTAAATTCAAGTGTGACTGTCACTTGTTTTTGTAATATTCTATTTTAGCTGACGAGTGGATGCAACACTGCTCTAAACATCCACCAAAGCAGAGTTTTTACATGAGAATGATAAATAGGTTTTCTCCACTTTCTTCTTATGTGAAATGTTCACAAATAGAAAACAAACCATTTTTTATTCCTGTGGAAAAATGCTGATTGTTCTTTGGAAAAATGCTGAAATACTGAAGCTGAATGAAAGGTATCATGGCAGAAAATATTTAATAGTGTTGGAAAATTCAGAGGGGAAGGTGCCCTTTGACAATGTGGGGCTGAATGCAGATATTTAGGATTTATTTCCACATATAATGGTTTGTCCCCTTTGAAACCCATGGAGAAATTTAATCCAAATTATCACAGTAAGAGATGAAATCATGTGGAACGTTAGAGGAGGTGATTAGGATCAATTCTTCCATGTGATTAATGGGTAACAGGTTTATCTCCAGGGGTCTGTTTCAGCAGTCATTTTACATTAGCCTCTCCTATACTCAGCTTTATTTGTCCACATGGTTCTTGTGCTAGGCCTTTGCCAATAAGAAGGCCAGCACCAGATGTTGCCCCTCAAATCTGGGACAAAAACCTTGAGCCAAATAAAACCATTTCTTTGTAACTTACCCAGTCTGATACCGTGTTATTAACAAGAGAATACGAATTAAGATCCCGAGGAAGAGCCATGCTGAGAAGTCAGGGTCACGGGCTAGAAATCTTGTTTCCCAACTCAGGGGAATCAGATCACCCCTGGTATGAGAGGAAGGTTTAAGGATCCCACAGATAATAGCAGATCCCCCTAGTGAATAGCATATCCGCAGGCATATTCCCTCTGAGGACCCTCTCATCCTATCACACTATTTAGGGAGACATGCGGCTATCCAGAGGGCCTCCAGCGCTGACCAGAAGGTTCTGTGTCCAGAAACAGGACACAATGCCAAGGGGCCCAGCTACCTGCTCAATTCGAGCACACTGGCCCAACACACTCACCATTTCCTTGCTTCCGTGATATCCAGGCGCCCTCTTGAGTGGTCTTGTGATGACCTAAATTTGCAGAGCGACGGAGCCAGCTACGGTCCTATTCGGGAGCAGATCCGGGGAGTTGAGTACAGAGGTGCCGAAAAATAATATCGTGCATGGTTCCCCAATGATGCCCCTAGGCGCCTTGATTGAACAATTTGCCCATCCGGTAAGAATGCACGATGTCAGAAAAGGTGTAGCCAATCAGAATCCCGTTAAGGTTCCTTGAGGTTGTTCCTGGAGAGGGGAGAAGCTTGGACTTAAGCTGCCTCCTTCTCTCCGACGGCAACTCTACTGGCAGTAGGAGGCACTTTCCGCTCTCGATGGTCCGATCTCCTTGGATTCCCCCCTTTCCCTCCCTCCCTCCAGTGATCACAATCCTACTGAGATCTCATGATTCTGTGCTTGCAGTAACCTGCTTCACATGAGCTACAATTTACAAAATGTTGGCTGGACTATGGGCCTTTCTTTTTCTTTGTATTCATAGCTTATTTTATTAGGTTGTTTGACAATTTTTTATATTGATTTTAAGACTAAAAATATTACGTAGGTTAGTTTTTTCTTTCATTTCTCTTATAAGTATTTGATTTCTAGTCTGTGTTTTGTCCTTTAAAATGTTTTCTATTTGTTTCTTGCTGGTACATAGTAACCCAGTTGATTTTTATGTATTTATTTTATACCTAGTAAGCTTAATTCTTCCTATCAGTTTTATTTATCTAGGGATTATGTTGTATTTTTCTCTGTATACAATAGTATCATCCAATATATTAATAATTTTGTTGCTTAAAAGTTTATCAAAAATTTATACCTAATATTTCCTTTTTTGTTGTTTTATTTACCTGATTATACTTCCAAGATGAAGTTGGAGAGAAACAATGAGAAGAGATAGACTTGTCTAGATCTGTTCCCAGGAAAAAAGCTTGCAATGTTCTGTAGTAATTATGCTGTCATAGGTTCATTTTATACAATCTTAGTTGGAATGTGGAAGTTGCTATTTTAATATTCTATTAGTTGCTGTGTGTTTATGGCCCAATGATTAATTTTATTACATTTTTTTTAACATTTACTCTAAATGATCACATTATTCTCTTGTATTTTTCACTCATGTGAATGTTTACTCTATTTGTTCCAGACTGTTAACCCCCTTTGAACATTTTAGTATATTCTGTTCATTATTAATTTATTATCATTTCATATTTTTGCAGAACCCCCCAAACTAGTTGGAAGTGTTATTTTAGAACCCCAAACATAGCCTACTTATCCAACATGCAAAAAGCCAATTACTGACATCAATGTAGAAGGAAAAAGGTGTTTATTTCAAAGACAGAGCAAGAATCCATGTAGCTATTGCTAATTCCTAGACTCCCCAAGGAGTAAGGGTTGAAGGTTTTTATAAATTAAAGCTAGGGCTGACAGGTAGAGGTTTATCTTGTGTGCAAGGCCCTGGTGTTTCAGTGGTACTCATGACCTTCCTTTGATTGGTGGCATGGTGCACTTTAGGGGCCTTTTTTACAATGGCCCAGTGGGCTTCAGTTAGTCTGGGGGACTACATATAAGTGGTGGTTATCTTTTGCCCAGACCTAGAATTTCCATGCTGAATCTGGAATCCCCCTAAACAAACCCATCCAGAGAATATTGGCCAGCAGGATTTGATCTACTGCAGGAGCAAATGTGGGAGAATGGCATTTAATTATAATTATATCCTTGCCTTTTAAATTAAAAGCATTCTAGGTGCAGGCACATAGGTGATGAATGAAGTAATAAAGTTTATTTAAAAGGTAAGAAAGCAAACACAGACATGAGTGGGCATAATTGAAGAGTAGAGTTGGTCAGAGAGAGAATGCGTAGGGGAAAGGAAATACAGAGATGGCACCTCACCACGTCCAGTAGTCTTGGTCTCCAATGGAAGACAGCATAAGCACCTCCCAGCACCTTGTTTTATGAGATAATGTGGTCACTTGAGAGGTTTATGGCAGCTCCATAAAATTTCAAGTGGAGCTCAATATACATATTTACATGACTCTCCCCAGATGAAAAGAAGGTTTCCTGGGAAAGGAGGTGTTCTGACAAATATTGTAGAATTACATGGGGGCAGGGCTTTATGGCTTTTGACCTCCAGCTCACTTAGCTACCTTATCCCATACCACATGAGCCTGATGATTTGTCAGTACAGCTGTATCACTTCTTCAATTCAGTGAATTTCTTTTGGTAAAGGACAAGCAAGGACCTTGGTCTAGGGAAACAAATGAGATGATGGGTCCTGCCTTTACATTATAGGGGTTCAGTCACAATATGTAATTTAATATAATAATATTTTGTTTAAAATATTTGTATCTCATATAGAGAGATGGTCCTTAAATTCATTTTTATTTCATGTCCTTGTCTGATTTTGTCATCAATGTAATGCTGATTCACACTAAAACTATTTCCTGTTTGGTTCCACTTTGGATGAATCTGCAAAATTTAGGAATTTTTTTCTTCCTTAAAAGTTATCTCACTGTCCATTCTGCCTGTCAAAAAAAAAAAAAAGTTTGGGTTGTTCCATAAATCTGGGACTGAAATTTTGTTTGTAGAACTGGTTTGTTGGCTCTTTTCATTGGTAAAATATTGATTCACCCTGTTTAGTTTATGAGGCATTTTCATATTTATGTTACATTCACATTTTAATATTCTGAGTTCAAAAATTTGGTGGACTTTTGTGGTGCAATGAGAAGGCCATGCCAAGATGGCTGCTGGCAATGGAAACTGCCTGGTAACAGGCTGTGATTGGATGGCTTCAGAAACCACATGGCAATGGAGCCTGCCTAGCAACAGGCTATGATTGTGTGGCTTTGGAAACTGCCTGGCAACAGGCTATGATTGGATAGGGCACAGACAGCCCCTTGACCAGATTGGCTGCCTTGGCTATTTAAGCTGCTGTACCAACTGAAATAGTCTGGGCTGCTTGCCTCAGCCTGAACCCCGGGGTCTGTGTGGTTATTCCATGCCTCCTGCTCCCACAACACTCCTCCTCTCAGAACGCATCAACCTCAACATCTAGTGCCCAACATGACTGAGAGAGAAATAGCCTGTCAGACTATACGAGGTCCTCCCTTGATTTTGGCAAGTAGGCCCCTCGGTGTTTTGTGCGCTGTTTGGTTCTGTGAGGGTGAGCACAGAACCCCCTCCTATGGCCTTTCCTTGTCTTTGTCCTTGGTCTAAGTGCCCCAGGTAGGCACATATCACCCAGAAGCATAACGCTGCTTCTCGGCTCCTCTTTTACTTTCAGGTTGCCCATCAAATTCACATAAGGCTGATCATCCCAGAATTCGGAACCAAGTCATCTTCCCTCACTCAAGAGAGGTGATGCTCTGGAGACACTGTGTGGGCATATGGCCTTGACCTAATGAATCAAGGAAGTCCCCCACTAAGCACAGGACATACGTACAATCTGATACACCACTGTCTGTCCGTCTAAGGTAGAGAACCCCTGCATAATGCCATCAGCCACTGAGGTGCTAGGAATTTGTTTTGTTATGGCAGCAGTGCTGTGCATGTCTTTCCTTTGGCTAGAGTTGGTGTGGCGCGCTGCTCTTAAGTGCTCAAACATGGGAAAGATAACCCCCTCTCAGAAGCGCACACATATTACCAAACATAATGAATCTGTGAGTGAAAAAAGCCTGTCACTCCAGGCCTCTGCCTCATAGGCAAGAGCTGATGACTTAGGGAGAGAGAGCTCCCACAGTGAAGATGACATGACAGCAGACAATGCAGCAATACCTAGTCAGCCACCCCCCAAATACTCATGGAATGAACTTAGACAACCTCGAGGCAATAACCCATGCAAGGTCATTCCATCCACACCCAGTGAGGACCCCCACACTGTGGCAGCCCTCAGTCACCTCAGGCTCTCAGGGCAGCCCCACCCATATGTTTGCCATTAATGTAGGAGTGGACACAGGATTCAGGTACTGGATGACCTTACTATGCTAAAAAATAAATGATCTTGGATGGCACTGTGGCTCACTTGGCTAATCCTCCACCTGCAGTGCCGGCACTCCGGCTTCTAGTCCCAGTTGGGGTGCCAGTTCTGTCCCAGTTGCTCCTCTTCCAGTCCAGCTCTCTGCTGTGGCCCGGGAAGGCAGTGGAGGCTGGCCCAACTGCTTAGGTCCAGCACCTGCATGGGAGACCAGGGGGAAGTACCTGGCTCCTGGCTTTGGATCAGTGCAGCACACTGGCCGTAGCAGCCATTTGGGGGGGGGGTGTGAACCAATGGAAGGAAGACCTTTCTCTCTGTCTCTCTCTCTCTCTCTCATCGTCTAACTCTGCCTGTCAAAAAATAAATAAATAAATAAATTTTAAAAAATGACCTTACCATGCTAAGAAAAGCTTCTCAAGAGTAAGGTCCTGACTCTCCCTACTTTGAACAGGTGCTCACATAATGGGCAGCAAATCTTCAAACTCATTTTGACTGGGTTACACTGCTCAAAGCATATCTGTCAAGACCACAGTTTTTACAGTGGAAAGCCTCCTATGAGGAAGAGGCTGAAACTGTGGTGAGGAATAATGCTGCCTATGGAATAGCAGTAGCCTTTGATATGCTTACAGGCAATGGCACCTACATATATTCTCATGAACAGGCCTGCATTGGAGTAGTTACCTATTTTGATCAGGTCAGAGATTTGGCACTTAGAGCCTTAAAAAAATATATAAATCCTCTTAATTATAGTCAGCTCTTCAGAAACCTAGTTCAAGGCCCAGGCAAATGATTCCCTGATTTCCTTGCCAGAGTCTTAGAAGCAGTAGAGAAAAGATTACTGCTTGGCCTCAATCAAGAAAATCTGGTCAAACAATTAGCTTGGGAAGGCGCTACCAGAGGCAAAAGCTGCAATTGCCCCAGTCCATAATGAAGACCTTTCTAAATGGATAGTAGCTACAAAGGAGGTAAACCCTGCTGATATACCCATACAAGCTATACAAGCTCTAACTGCAGCCATTAACAGACTGAACACAAGGAAGTCTAATGACCCTCCAGTTTATTGGGGATGTCAGGAAACAGGACACCTACAGCAAAACTGCCCAAACACTGACAGATGGGGCAAGCCCAAAATGCTGTGGCCCAGATGTAAAAAAGGCTTTCATTGGACAAAAGATTGCAAGACCAAGCCTTTAAACACTCTCAGCGGGGCAGCCCTCAGCCCAGCAAATAAGAGGGCGTCCCACCACCATTAACTGGTTGATATCTTTAATCTGAGGCCAAAATGGACCCTATACTTAGATGACTTTGCCTTTGTGGGTTTAATTGATACAGGGGCAGATGCCACTGTCTTAAAAGCTAGGGACACAAGAAAAATGCAACTTTGGAAGACAGCGCCCAGGCCCGACCTCCAAGGTGTTGGAGGATTAAAATTGGCTGATCGTGTCATCATGCCTATAATGTGGCAAGATGACAGCAGAGATACAGGAATCATCTTTGCACTAATTGCTGAGGTTACCATGACCTCATGGGGGAGAGATGTACTGTCACAAATGCAAATGGTCCTTACTACAGATCACAAATCTCCACGAGCCAACTGCTTAAATGGAGAACCTACAAGTAAGATTCACCCCCAATTCTAGCAGCCACTGCTCATCTCATACAAAAGCCAGACCCAATCCCCACTGAATGGGGAAAAACAGGAAACATCTGGGTAGAGAGAGCAGTGGCCAATATCACAACCCAAACTTGGCATCCTTACAGAATTGGTACAGGAACAATTGGAAAAGGGACACATAGTGCCTTCCACTAGCCCTCACAACACACCCATTTTTGTGGTAGCAAAGAAACAGGGAAAATATAGGCTACTACAGGATTTGAGAGCCATCAACAAAATCATAAAAAAGATGGGAACATTCCAGGCTGGCATTCCCTATCCAGGGGCCATTCCTAACAGATTCCACATAGTTACCATTGATATCAAAGATTGCTTCTTTTTCATTCCCATCACGGAGGAGGATAAGGCCTACTTTGCCTTTACAGTACGGGAGCCCAATTTCTAGCTCCCCACAAAAAGATTTCTCCCACAATGCATGAAAAATATCCCTGCCATTTGCCAAAGATACATTTCTCATGTGACCAACACACTTAAAGATCAGTGCTTGGTCATACATTATGTGGATGATATGTTACTTGCTTATGAAAATGCAGCAAATCTGAAGGCCTGTCTAATTGAGACAGTAAGAAATTTACAATTCCAGGGCTGGTGCAGTGGTGCACTAGGTTAATCCTCTGCCTGTGGCACCAGCATCCCATATGGGCACCGGGTTCTAGCCCTGGTTGCTCCTCTTCCAGTCCAGCTCTCTGATGTGGCCCCGGAAGGCAGTGGAGGATGGCCCAAGTGCTTGGGCCCCTGCACCCACTGAGAGACTGGGAAGAAGCTACTGGCTCCTGGCTTTGGATCGGCATAGCTCCAGCCATTGCAGCCATCTGGGGGGCAAACCAACGGAAGGTAGACCTATCTCTCTGTCTCTCTTTCTCCCTATCTGTAACTCTACCTGTCAAATAAGTAAATAATCTTAAAAAAAAGAAATTTACAATTCCTGGGTTTGTCTATTGCCACAGAAAAGGTACAACATTTTCCTCCCTTTCAATTCTTAGATTATCAAATCTCCTCCCATATATCTCCAATGGGCCCAAACCTAAAAGCCAAGCATAAATATTCATTTATTGAACTTTAGCAACTATGCAGCCAAATCAATTGGCTGAAGCCCTTCCTTCCCCTAACACCTGCAGAGCTTAGACTGCTATTCAATTTACTAAGGGGAACAGCCCTTCTTCAAAAATCATATTGACACCAGCAGCCAAATCCACTATAGGAAAGATCAACACCCAGTTGTCAAATTTTAAAACATTTAGATATGACTCTCAGGTGCCTCTGTTTGTTTTTTTGTTTTTTTTTTGTTTTGTTTTTTTGTTTTTTTGTTTTTTTTTTTTGACAGGCAGAGTGGACAGTGAGAGAGAGAGAGACAGAGAAAGGTCTTCCTTTTGCCGTTGGTTCACCCTCCAATGGCCGACGTGGCTGGCGTGCTGTGGCCGGCGCACTGCGCTGATCTGATGGCAGGAGCCAGGTGCTTGCTTCTCCTGGTCTCCCATGTGGTGCAGGGCCCAAGCACTTGGGCCATCCTCTACTGCACTCCCAGGCCACAGCAGAGAGCTGGCCTGGAAGAGGGACAACCGGGACAGAATCCGGTGCCCCAACCGGGACTAGAACCCAATGTGCCGGCACCGCAAGGCGGAGGATTAGCCTAGTGAGCTGCGGCGCCGGCCTCTCAGGTGCCTCTGTTTGCCATAACCATATGTACCCTCAAGACCCCCTTAAGGAGTTATTTGGCAACAACACAGACCACTTTTTTGGGTGCACACAGCCTGGAGCAAGTGTAAAATAGTTAACAAAGTAGATATCATCCTTATGATGGGACTTAAATTTATATATTATGCCAATAAGATATTTAACACAGAGCCAGACATAGTGGTCCTACCCCTATCACAATTAGAACTGTCCACATTGATGCAGAATAGCACGCTCTTTCATACTTTAATGATGAATTTCCCAGGACAGGTTGATAATCACCTGCCAATGGACAGGCTACTCCAGACATTACAAACCTTAGAAATAGACTATCCAACACATGCATTTCCTGCTAATCAACCTACACCCATGGCACCGTGTACATTTACAGACACCAACAAGTTACTGTTTGGAATAGTGATCAAATCCTCAACAGAAAAAGATAAGATCCATGTAGAACCCCATGGGGGATTGGTTCAGTTGGGAGAAATAAGGGCAATAGTCAAGGTTCTACCCCTTAGCCAGGATGGGCTGGTAAATATATTTTTGGACAGCAAATACTCAGTACTGGTAGCAAAGAGGATCCCTTTTGCAGTCTTTAACCTGACTAATAAGCCAATTGACAGATGTTCACAATACTTAAAGAGCTGAGAACAGAAAACACCCATGGTATATCTCACACATAAGATCACATACTGGGTTACCTGGCTTTATTTTCCAAGGCAACAAAAAGGTTGATTGTCTTATCTCCTACAACAAGGCTTCCATTGGACACCTAAAACAAGCCCGTATTCTACACCAAAAATTTCATATGTCAGCAAGCAACATAAAATTGCTTTGCCCAGAGCTAACAATGATCCAATGCAAACACCTAGTGCACGCTTGCAAGAATTGTGCACCCTTCGTCCCATTAAGCCCACTGCAACAAGCAGGAGTGACTTGCAAGGCCTTGTTCCTAATAAGCTCTGGCAAATGGACATCACCCACATTAACTCCTTTGGTAAACTTAAGTTTATCCATGTGGTGGTAGATACTTATTCAAAGGATATAGTTGCAACACCCCAATCCAGAGAAAAGGCTAGTAATGTGATAAAGGCGGTCCAGTCAGCCATGCTGTAACTTGGTGTCCCCTGGACCATAAAGACTGATAACAGGCCAGCATATACATCACATGAATTTAATTCCTTCCTGAAATCCTGGGATATACAGTCTGCCACAGGTATCCCATTCAACCCACAGGGACAAGCAATCATTGAAAGAACTCATAGGACAATTAAAGATCTCTTACAAAAACAGAAAAACAATCATATGCCCTCAGACCCACAGCTTGCTTTGACTGAGGTCCTCTTCACTATCAATTTTCTTACTTTTGATTCCCAAGGGATCAGCCCAGCTTATAAACACTGGGGATCCTTTCCATCCCAGCTCCCAGCCCCTATGGTTAGGTGGAAAGACCCCCTGACAGGAGAATGGAAGGGACCACACCCTCTGCTAACTAAGGGCTGAGGATATGCTTGTGTCTTTCCAGAGAATATGGGATAGCCCATTTGGGTACCAGCCAGAAACATCAAGCCTGAAACTGACAGTCAACTAGAATCAGCTGAACAAGACTGAGAGTCTGCCTCATTAGCAGATGCACCTGCCCTATCATCCTAGCATGATAAACTGTAACTCCATGGCCACATCTGATACTGCTTTATACCCCACTGAGCTCTGGTCAGCCACTCAAACAGCCCACAGCCTATGTGTGGTCATGCCATTCCTGATTACCATTGTCCATCATTCCTACCACATCTGAGCAAGTACTCCTGTAGTCTCCCATTTTGAGCACTGGTTAGTCAATGAGGGTAAGATCCCCTGGGGTACAACCTAAGACAGGCACAGCTGTGTATGGAGACCACATGGAAATGGGATCAACAATGGTATGGCCAAGAATCATGATTCCAATTGCTCAAGGATAAGTAAAAAGGGGGAAATGTGGTGGAATGAGAAAGCCATGCCAAGATGGCTGCTGGCAACGGAAACTGCCTGGCAACAGGCTGTGATTGGATGGCTTTGGAAACTGCCTGCAACAGGCTATGATTGGTTAGGACATAGACAGTCCCTTGACCATATTGGCTGCCTTGGCTATTTAAGCTGCTGTACCAACTGAAATAAATGAGTCTGTGGGCTTCTCGCCTCAGGCCTGCTTTCACCCAACTCCCGGGGTCTGTGTGGTGACTCGCACCTCTTGCCCCACCACACTCCTCCTCTCAGAATGAATCCACCTCAACAGACTTTGACCTCTTTTAAAAATTATACTCCTAATTCAGAAACTCCTCTTAATATTTTTAAAATATTTATTTATTTGAAGGCAAAGTTACAGAGGCAGAGCTAGAGAGAGAGAGAGAGAGAGAGAGAGAGGTCTTCCATCTGCTGGTTTACTCCCAAGATGGCCACAACAGCCAGAGCTATGCTAATTGAAATCCAGGAGCCAGGGGCTTCTTTTGTGTCTCCCACACAGCTGCAGGATCTCTAGGACTTGGGCCATCTTCTATTGCTTTCTCAGGCCATAGCAGGGAGCTGGATCAGAAGTGGATTAGCTGGGACTTGAACCAGCAGCCATATGGGATGCTAACACTGCAGGTGGTGGCTTTATGCACTATGTCACAGAACTGGCCACTTTAATATATTTTTAAGTATATATATATATATATATATATATATACACACACACATATATATTTGAAAGGCAGAATTAGAGAGGGAAAGATAGAGATCTTTCATCCACTGGTTCACTCCCCAAATGGCTACAATGGTCAGGGTGGGACCAGACTGAAGCCAGAGGCCTGGAATTCCATGAGGTCTCCCACATCAGTGACGGGGGCCCAAATATTTTTTCCCATCTTCTGATGCTTTCACAGGTGCTGGGAATTGAGCAGTGCCCATGTGGGATGCAGGCATTACAGGTGGAGGATTAACCTGTTTTTCCATAATGCCAACCTCTCCTCTTAATATCTTGTTAAGATCTGTGACATCTGTAATGCTAATTCTATTTGATTTGTGAAATTTGTTATTTGTGCTGCTTTCCTGTTTTTCTCTTAAACTCTTTAATCAGATACAAATTTTGTCAATATTGTCACATCCTGGATGGGGAGCTGCTTCCCCTAGTCTATGGACTTGTTCAGCATAGAAATAAAGAGAAGAGGACAGCATTGTGACATATTGGGTTAAGCTACCACCTCCAATGCCAGCACCCTATATGGGTGCCAGTTCATGTCCAGGATGCTCCACTTCTGATTCAGCTTTCTTCTTGCTAGTATGCCTTGGAAAGCAGGATAAGACAGCTCAAGTACTTGGCACCCTGCACACACATGGGAGACCAAGAAGAAGCTTCTGGCTCCTGGCTTGTGCTTCGCCCATCCCTTGCTGTTGAGGCCAGTTGGGGAAATCACAATATTTGCTATCCAGTATCACCATCTCCTATAACTCTGACCCATGCTCATCCTTGCATTTTTCTTACTTTAAAATCTTGTCTGTCTATAGCCCAGGCCAGTTTTCAAAAGTTTCTATTCCTTGTGCCTGCAGCATGTGCCAGCTGCATGAGTCTCCATTACTTGTGTCTACACTTCATCTTTCCTTTAATGTCTCCTTCCCCTGTGCCTGCATCCTACCTAAGCCATTAATCACGCATCTCCAGTCATGTTCTACCCTCAAGTACTTTGTCCCCCCAACCATACAGTGTATGTCAGGACTCCTGTGTCTCCAATCCTTCACTCTACAGAACTTTGCTCTTGTTCTGGAGTTGTTAGGTAGGAAGCTAGAAATTAGCCTACATTGGGGCCCATGCTGTGGCATAGTGGGTAAAGCCACCACCTGTAGTGCTGATATTCCATGTGGGAGCTTGTTCAAGTCCCAGTTACTCCACTACAATCCAAATCTTTGCTATGGTCTGGGAAACAGTACAAGATGGCCAAATGTTAAAAATTGCTTCCTAGTAAGTCCATACCAGTTTGATTATTGTGTTTGTTTTTAGTGGAATAAGGATGTACTGATGTCAGTTTTAAAAAACAACCTACATGGCCGGTGCCATGGCTTAATAGGCTAATCCTCTGCATGTGGCACCAGCACACCAGGTTCTAGTCCCGGTCAGGGCACCGGATTCTGTCCCGGTTGTCCCTCTTCTAGGCCAGCTCTCTGCTGAGGGCCGGGAGTGCAGTGGAGGATGGCCCAAATGCTTGGGCCCTGCACCTGCATGGGAGACCAGGAGAGGCACCTGCCTCCTGGCTTCGAATCAGTGTGGTGCACTGGGCACAGTGCGCCAACCATCGTGGCCATTGGAGGGTGAACCAACAGTAAAGGAAGACCTTTCTCCCTGTCTCTCTCTCTCACTGTCCACTCTGCCTATCCAAAAACAAAAAACAAAAACAAACAAAAAAAACTACATATTTTGGAAAATCCTACATAATATATTTACTATTTTCAAAATAAAGTATTATTTTATATGCTAACAGACTATATTTGTTGCAAGTTAAAGTCTAGAAGCAGTATTGGTGCTGTGTTGTACTAGATTAGGCCTTCACCTGGGGCATTATCATCCCATATGGATGCTGGTTCATGTACCAGCTGCTCTTTTTCCAATCCAGTTCTCTGCTAATGGCCTGGGAAAGCTGTGGAAAATGGTTCAAGTGCTTGGGTCCTACACCTTCATGGGAGACCCAGAAGAAGATCCTGGATCCTGGCTTTGGAATGGCCCAGCTTCAGCTATTGCAGTTATTTGGGGAGTGAATATGTAAATTTAAAACCTTTGTCTCTCCCTCTCTCTGCCTGCAACTCTACATATGTTATAATACATAACAGCATAAAGTGTCATGTTGTATTAAAGAGCTTAGTTAAATGTTTTTCTTAAAAAAGCCTTAGAATGAATTTTACCTATTTCACACCCAATAAATCCTTTATTCAGGAAGAAGGGTGGAAGGAAGGAAAAATTGTGGGAATAACTTGATCCCATTCCCTGATAAGCTCCTGTATGAATATAGACTGTGTACTCAGCTCTTTCCTGAGATGTCCACTTGATCTATCAGGATTATTTCAGCCCCCCTAGTTCTTTGCTGAGATGCATATCTGAGCAGTCAAGTGTGTTCTCTCCATTAAACTGTGTAACTTTGTTTATATCTGTCTGAATGGCTGAGTACTCTCTCAGATTCTGTCTAGAGAGGGGTCCATCCATTCTGACAAATTCTCTACACATTAATTCTTGCTACCTTCCTTACCACTACTCTCTTACATCTGTTCAAAGTCCACATTATGTTTATGGGTAATGCTTTCAGTATTGTATGTAAAACTAATTTTTGTACAGAATTCTTATACATTTTATTCTTACACATCTGTGCTTTCTATTTTTTTAAAATACAAGTTTATTCAGTACATTTGTGCTTGTTTTTCTAAAAATGTATTTATTTGAAAGGCAGATGGCCGGCGCCGTGGCTTAACAGGCTAATCCTCAGCCTTGCGGCGCCGGCACACCGGGTTCTAGTCCCGGTCGGGGCGCCGGATTCTTTTTTTTTTTTTAACTTTTATTTAATGAATATAAATTTCCAGTGTACAGCTTATGGATTACAATGGCTTCCCCCTCCCATAACTTCCCTCCCACCCACAACCCTCCCCTCTCCCGCTCCCTCTCCCATTCACATCAAGATTCATTTTCAATTCTCTTTATGTACAGAAGATCAATTTAGTATAAAGATTTCAACAGTTTGCACCCACATAGAAACACAAAGTGAAACATATTGTTTGAGTACTAGTTATAGCATTAAATCACAATGTACAGCACATTAAGGACAGAGATCCCACATGAGGAGCAAGTGCACAGTGGCTCCTGTTGTTGACCCAACAAATTGACACTCTAGTTTATGGTGCCAGTAACCACCCTAGGCTGTCGTCATGAGTTGCCAAGGCTATGGAAGCCTTCCAAGTTTGCCGACTCTGATCATATTTAGACAAGGTCATAAAAGACAGAGTGAGGATAGTAACCAATGATCGATCCTAAGAGTGGCATTTACCAGGTTTGAACAATTATACAGCATTAAGTGGGGAAGAGGACCATCAGTACACACAGGTTGGGAGTAGAGCCATTGGTGGTAGAGTAGAGGTTATGATTACAAAGGAATGAGGCCCAAGTACGCTAGACAGGGTGTAGAACAAAGGACAGAGTCATTATTAGAGGAGCTAAGAAAGGTGCTGTCTAAGCTACAAGTAATTTTTCTGATTGAGAGGCAAATAGAACCTGATAGAAGGGGCTTGATAATAATCTGGTGGGCTTTAGGCCTTGTAAATTCAGAGGCCCAGACCTATCTATCTCTTCACATGGGGTATATCCTAAGGGAGGTGTGAACCTCCTAGGGGAAGGCACTCTGTTGACTTTCATTACTTGGCTGGCCTGGGAGGAGAGCTGGCCAGGTAAAGGCAGGGGGCATCTCTAACAAGAAATTTACAGTTCTGCCTGCAATGTTGCTGACCCTACTTGACCATCCCCTCAGCTGCAGCGGTCACTTTGGAAGTTGGGCTGAGTGAAGGGCTTTTCAGCTTAGAGCCAAGAAGATCTGTGGCTCTGACCTGGGCATCCTTCGACTCCAGGGCAGGTCCATTTCCAGTGATCCAACTCTTGGCAGAGCTGCCAGGGCTCTTCACAAGCTGACTTCTGCTGAAGCCCAGGCTTACCACCTTGAAAGCCACTGCAGTGGACTGGCCTGTTGGGTCTCCTTGAGGGCAGATCACTGTACAGATCAGCCATTAATAGGCCTGCCACCCATTGCTTCTGATGCCTAGCTTTCTTTTCCTCCTGGTTTGTGTTAAAGCAGACCAGAGGATGCAAGTCAAGGGAGTGCCCGTTTCCCATCTCTATTCTTCAGTGGCCTGAACTACAAGTCTATAGTCACAGGCATGTTCTGTAGTAGTTTTTCTAAGGTAGACAATGCCCATGAGGAAAATTATATTCTCACTTAAAAACTTTCTTTCCCTTTGGTCTGAAAGGGAGGTTTTTTCTACTTACTGTATACTTCGCTGATGGCGAAGTGAATCTAGCTATGAGATTATTATTTAAGTTCTTATTTTGGCTATGCTGTTACAGAAAAATGTTAGCCATCTCTTTTATAAGGTCTAAAGATTAAATTGTACGTCCTACAGATTCCTTCACAATAGAATTAGTTTCCTACCTTGAAGAGAATAGAGAAATGAAAGAACAAGTTGGGCTTAGAATAGAGAAATGAGGGAGCAAGTCCTAGATCGCTTGCTGACAATAGCAATATCACATGAATACTTAGCAAACCATTTCAACCATTAGATAACAACTTAAGAAAACATTTACCAGAAAGTCCAATGCCTTCTATAAATTTTAAGAATCATGTATTTGAAAACACCTCTTAAATATCTAACATGGTGTAGTTTGTTTAACCAGTAAACTTAAGCACAACCATATAAAATGTTTTTAGTTTCTTTCTACCAACAAGTTTAAAACATGATACACAGATTCAGGTCACACAAATTAAAATGTATCTTTGATTGATTTTAGCAGCTTAAATTTATGGACAATCTTATCTATAAGCCATTTAAAATAAAACTCTTAATAAAATTTCCTATGTGGACATACAATATGTACACACATATAACATAGCATAATAGACCTATATAGCAATTTTAATAATAGCTTTTAAAATCTTTAACTCTTTTTGTAGATTGCCAATTGATTTGAATTGCTTTTTGTTTTTAGATTACTTTAACACATTGCTTTAACAGAGCATCAGAGTTTAATTCTATGTCAGAGAAATTGAGCTTCCTGTGATCTTTTGCTGTGAGGTTTCCTTCCTTTACCTTCTTTCATATTGGTGACCATGTTTCTGTGTTTCTGTGTGTAAGACATCTTTAAGCATCTTTTGCAGGGCAGGATGAGTGGCAACAAATTCTTTCAGTTTCTGTTTGCTATGAAAAGTCTTAATTTCACCTTCATTCACAAATGAGAGCTTTGCAGGATATAGTATTCTGGGCTGGCAGTTTTTCTCTCTTAGTACCTGGGCTATGTCTCGCCATTCCCTTCTAGCTTGTAGGGTTTCTGATGAGAAGTTTGCTGTGAGTCTAATTGGAGATCCTCTAAGAGTGATCTGACGTTTCTCTCTTGCACCTTTTAGGATCTTTTCTTTATGTTTCACTGTGGTGAGTTTGATTACAATGTGTCGTGGTGAGGATCTCTTTTGGTCATGTTTATTAGGGGTTCTATAAGCTTCCTGTACTAAGATGCCTCTGTCCTTCTCCAAACCTGGGAAATTTTCTGCTAGTATCTCACTGAAAATGCCTTCTAATCCTTTCTCCCTCTCCATGCCTTCAGGAACTCCTAGGACCCGAATATTAGGTTTTTTAATAGTATCCTGTAGATTCCCGACAATATTTTTTAGATTTCTAATTTCTTCTTCTTTTCTTTGGTTTGCCTGTTTCCTTTCCTGTTCTCTGTCTTCTAAGTCTGATATTCTCTCTTCTGCTTCGCCCATTCTGTTTTTAAGGCTCTCTAATGTGTTTGTCATTTGATCTATTGAGTTATTGAGTTCTTCATTTCATTGTGGTTTTTTGTCACTATCATAGTTTCATGTTCTACTAGTTGTTTCATTTCATTTTGATTCCTCCTTAATATTTCATTTTCATGAGAGAGATTTTCTATCTTGTCCATTAAGGATTTCTGTAGTTCAAGAATTTGTTTTTGAGAACTTCTTAATGTTCTTATCAATTTTTTGAGATCCGCTTCTTGCATTTCTTCTATCTCATCATCTTCATAATCTTGAATTGGGGTGTCTTTTTCATTTGGGGGCGTCATAGTGTCTTCCTTGTTCTTGTTACCTCGGTTTTTGCGTTTGTTGTTTGGCATGTTGGAGATATTTGGTTTCTTCACTGTGGTGTTTTTTCTTGTTACACTATGGCTCTATATTAAGTGGACTGTCTGCTTTTGGTGGAGCCTTAGAGGCTTGAGATAAGTGTGGACTGAGAGCTGTGTTTGGTTCCTCAGGGTTGAGGGTGTGTCAAAGATGACACTCCCAGGTTAGGCGTGGTAAATCTCTCTCTCTCTCTCTCTCTCTTTTTTTTTTTTTTGATTCAAAAGGGAAGTAATTCCGCACAGCTGAACGTAATTGTAGGTAGTTAGCAGGCAAATGATATACCCACAGGAGCCAGAAATCGGAAGCTCTTTCCCAAGGACCACACAGGGAATCTCTGCTGCCCTCGGTGTGGGCTCCAATTCTCCTGCAGTCTCCCACTGGATTGCCAAGTTAGATGCTAATCTCCTGTTATTTCACCCCTCCCCCCAGAGTCAGGTTTTTCTGCTAGGCTCAGGGCTGGTGCAGACCTGAGGTCGCCCTGCTTATGACGTATGTCCAAAATGGCGCCTGCTCTTTGTCTTGCTCGCCTTTGAGGGGTGAGCAGAGAGAGAGAAAGTTGTCCGTATCAGTCACTTTTTTTTTCCCTCTCTCTCTTCTAGTTAGCCTGGTGAATTTTTCCCCACAGTGTTTCAAGCCTCATTCCCTCTAGTCTCCTCTTTCTGCTTTCCCGCGGGTGTCTCGGGCTATTGAGGTTCGGCTCACCTCGCGTTCCAGCGCTGGTGTGTTGAGTCTGCCGCTGGTGTCCCGAACTTGGGCTCCCACGCTCTCCACGCAGGTCCACTGTGAATCACTAGTTCTGGAAGAGTTTCCGCTGCTGTTTCTTCCCCTACTCTTCCTTGACCCTGCAG